>NW_028258156.1:27987015-28287466 GCF_053883595.1 Heterocephalus glaber
AGAAAGAAAATTTAAGTAGTAAATATGAAGGTATTCCTGATGCTAGAAATGGGAACAGTAGTAAAACAACAGCTACACTAGTATTATGGTTTAGATCTAAAATGTCCTCCCAAAGTTCAGGGGTAGGCCTTTTGGAAGGTGATTAGATTATAGGGTGCACTGCCTTTTAGTGGATTAATCCCTTGACAGGTTTACAGCTGAAGGTGCTGGCAGGAGGTGGGACCCAGTTGAAGCAGATGCATCACTGGTGCTGTGACTTGGAAGAATGTGGTCTCCCTCTCCTCTCCACCTCTCTTTCTCTCTCTCCATGCTTCCTTTCCTCAGTATTCCCTATCTCCATTCCATTTCTGCTTTGGTGCCAGAGGTCATAGACTGAACCCCTGAAACCATGAGCCAAAATAAACCTCTTTTCCTTTAAATTTGGAGTAGTGGATGTTTTGTGCCAGTGACATGAAAATGACACACAAGAAGTGTTCACTAGTGTACATAAGAAGTAAAGCAGTAAAATAGAATTTTCAATACATTTAGTAGCTTGTATGGGCCAAGGTTTTTCAAGCATTATCTCTAAATAATGATGTCACATGATAAATAAGATGACTCTAATCATTAGATTAAGAATCTTAAATTCAGATAGATGTCATAACTTTCCTAATGTCCCAGAGTTCATGTGTAGCAGAACTAGAATTTTAACCCAGATCTCACTCCACTGTAATTGTGCTCACAATCAGTAAAGTATATTTAATGCCTGCTAGCCTTAGTTTCTTGATACGTAAAATGTTGATAATAGTATCAATTTCTTAGAATATTGGTTCTAATGAAATAAGACAAATACATATACAATATTTAACAGTGTCTTCCCAAATCACGTGGTAAGTAAATATACTTACTTGATTAATACTATAATTATCCTAATTTTTGTTATTTTACTTTGAAGTAATCAGTTACTCAAGTTTCAGATATATCTCTCTTTAACTTTATACTGTTCATTTTGAGGAAAATCTCATTTTAATTTATTTGAAAATAAAAAATGCCTGTGAAAAAACAAATATAGTATTAGCACTATTTTTCTAATGAGTTTATATTTTCATGAGGTTTGTTATATTTTTCTGTGTTTTACATGAAATGAAGTTTATAAGTGGAGATTATTACAAACTCAATGTTTTCTATAAGAACACAAATTTAGGGCCGGGGATTTAGCTCAGTGGTTTTGCCGCCTACCGTGCAAGCACAAGGACTCGAGTTCGATCCCCGGTACCAGAAAAACCCCAAAAAACAAAAATAAATTGCTTTAATTCAACTGGCTATGTGTTTTTTGTTTTTGTTTTTTTTTTTTTTTTAAAAAGAACACAAATTTAGCCACACTAGAGGTGGAAAAGAAAAAAAAGTAGGAAAACATGACACATTCAGTGATTATTTTAAGCTATTTTACTTCTTCAGTAGTTTTTGGTTGTTACAGATAATACTTTTCTGTTGGTTTTATTTTTTCTTTATGTTCTCTCTATTTCTCCCATATCTACTTTCTGTTTTTTCATAGGTAACTTTCTAAGTTTGCATAGTTGGTCTTTGGTTACACAAAATATATCAGAATTATGAAATAGAGCATTATCAGACAGTTTTGCACAAGCCAATAAGATTCTTTGATTCCCAAGGATTTATTTAAGGTCTTTCTGTTTAAATTTGTATACATAATGAATGTTTTATTTAAAATACCCATCTCTTTGGAAGATGCTGGCATTGATCTATTGTTTTTAAAACTAAAGACACAGGAAAAGCACTGATACCTATGTTCCTATGCCATTTTCACTTCAATGAACCAAACAATTGACAACAGGTTTCTCTTCACTGAAATACCAGGTAAAAATGTTCAACCATCTCGGATATCACCCTTTGTCAATTCCTGATTAATTTGTAGACACAATGGCTGGCAAATCCCCAAAAGGTGAGGAATCTAGAGAATAGATACTTCCTAAAGGCAATGAACGCAACCATGACATAGTTTTGCAAAACAAAAAGAACAACATGAAAAAAGAAAAAAAACCCCCAGAAACCCTAAATCTTATTTAGCCTTACTAACAATTACAGAAAATACGAATGACAGCAGAGTAATATAGTGCCACAGTGACACAATGAGCAAAATTTATGGCTAACTGTAATATTTTTGTCAATAAAAGATTTCCAGGGAAAATACGTATACAATAAAAGGCAGAGATCTGTTAAAAGAAACTTAAAAGACATACCAAGCAGCTGTAAACTAACCATGTTATTTGGATGTCAATTTACAAACAAACAAACAAACAAAGCAAAAAGTCGGGAAGTATAAGCTCTGAATAATTTGCTGATAATTTAGACTTATTGGTAATTTTCCGGTGTGGCAATGGTGGTGTTTTATTAGAACACAAAAACTCCATCTGATTTACAGATTCCTACTGAAGTTTTTACTCATGAAAAAGCGTACTTGTCATTTGTTTTGCCATGATTAGGGGAGTAGATTGGGTCTAAAAAATCCAGATGGCTGAAGAGTTGATAATTGTTGACCTTTAATGGAGTTTCACTATACTATTGCTACATTTTTGCATATTTGATTTTTATAAGAACATTTAAAAAAAGATACTCCTTTGATTTATTACAAGAATTTTCATCCTATAGCCAGGAGCAATTACTGACCCACTTATGTTTCAATGAGAGACTTGGTCATGGATTTTATTATATCTCAGATGGCACTTTTTCCCAGCCAAGTTACATATTGCCTCTTCTGCTTTTCCTGTTAATTCACAGATATGCTCATAAAAATGTTTTAGGTGAATATCATTAAAAAATCTCTTCATTGATCTCACTATTTCACTTAGACAGAATGTACATTTGTAAATAACCACTGGTTTATCAGTTTAGGAATGGTATAACTATGCATTTAAAAATAGTGTCGTAGTGTAAATGGCCTCCAGCAGACAATTAGACTCGACTGTACTATTTTCAGACACAGAATTACTGAATGGTGCACCTGTCCCTTCTGCTGCTGAAACATGAATTTTAGGTTTATCGTGTTTCTGGCTAGAATGTGATTCTCCCCCTTTTACAGTCACTAAGTCAGTCTTCTGTCGACGTGGAAATCTTGGGAAATTGAAACCATTTTGCCTTCCCTTTTTAACAGTGCTTCATTTCTTTTTCATTTTGAAATTGCTCTATTCGTGTGTCACTGTCTAATAGATGACCAGATGGTGCATTTTGAAAGCTTCAATTTGTCCTAAAAGCAAGTTCCAATGAAAATAACTTCAGGTTCAGGGAAATTCATGCTAGTGAAAGACACATTTTAAAAACTTGCAGGCATCACATTTGTTTTAAAATTATTTATAATTTTTCTTCATCATTTTGAAGAAAATCCTCTTCACTGAATGAATTTTCCTGGTAAATTGAGGGTAATATACAAATAATATATCCTTATTCATTAAAATATAAGAATGCATTTAAGTCACTAATACATTATCTTTGGATGTTCATGCTATGTAATTAGTGGATTAAACTAATAGCAAATAATTTAGGCTGTTTTATTTTTTAAAATTTTTTCCTTAAATTGTTTTATTGGTACATTTTAGGTATACAATACTTTTACATTTATCATTGGGTGCTTGTACCTGTACATGACGTATCTTGGTTTTTATTTTTTCCCATTCCCTGTCCTCCCTTCAACCCCTCCACCCTATTTACATAGACTTTGTTTCCATTTTTTCCTTTTCTCATAATTTTTCCTTTCCCTTCCTTCCTTTCTCCTTCCCCTCCCACTTCCCCTACCCCTTTGGACCTTTTCTTCCTATTTTGAATTATCAATTATTCATTTTAATCATTTTAATACTTATTTATACTTACAGTTTCTCACAACAGAGAAATTATATTCGATATTTACACATGTGTGTCCTATTTATTTCACTTAAGAGTATGGCCTCAATATGCATCCATTTTGCTATAAATGTCACTAGTTTGTTATTCTTTATGGTTGAGTAGTACTCTATTTTATTAAAAAAACCACACATCTTCTTTATCCAGTTTCCAGTTGATGGGCACTTGGGCTGCTTCCAAGTTTTAGCTATTACAAACTGTGCTGCTTATAAACATGGGTGCACATATATCACTGTGGTATGATTTCTTTTAATTCTTTGGGGAAGATACCCAGCAAGGGAATAGCTGGGTCAAATGGGACCTCTAGTCCTAGTTCTTTGAGGGATCTCCATACTGATTTCCATAGTGGTTGTACCAGTCTGCATTCCCACAAAGGGTTCCTTTCTTCCCACAACCCTGCCAACATTTGTTATTGATTGATTTCATGATAGCAGCCACTCTTTCTGAGGTGACATGGAATCTCAATGTTTTCATCTGCATCTCTCAAATGACCAGTGATGTTGAACATTTTTTCATATGTTTATTTGCTGCTTTTAATTCTTTGTCTAAGAAATATCTGTTCATTTCAGATGCCCATTTTTGAATTGGATCTTTACATTTTGGGGGGTCTGATTTTTTTTCAGTTCTTTATATATTCTAGATAGTAGTCCTTTGTCTGAGTTACAGCTGCTAAAATTTTTTTCCCACATTGTAGGTTGTCTCTTAGCTCTGCTGGTGGTTTCTCTTGAAGTACAGAAGCTTTTTAATAAGATGAGATCCCAGTTGTCGATTCTTTGTGCTAGTTCCCGTGCCACTGATGTTTTGTTTATAAAGTCTTTTCCTATGCCAATGTCTTCAAGAGTTCTACATAACTTATCTTCCAGAAAGTTTAGTGCTTCTGTTTTAATATTTAGATCTTTAATCAACGTCAATCTTAGTTTAGCACATGGTGATAGATATGGGTCTAGTTTTAATCTTTGGCAAGTTGAAGTCCAGTTTTTCCAACACCGTTTATTAAAGAGGCTATCTTTCCTCCAGTGGGGAGTGGGGTCCTTTGTCAAAGATGAGGTGGCTGAGTGTGTCTGGAGTTGTTTCTGCATCTTCTAATCTATTCCCCTGATCCTCAGGTCTGTTTCTTTGCCAGTACCATGCTGTTTTTATCACAGTACCTTTGTAGTATAATTTCAAGTTGAGGATTGTGATACGCCCTGCCATGTCTCTATTGCCTAGAATTGCTTTTGCTATTCTAGGTCTCTTCTGGTTCCAAATGAATTTTTGGATTGTTTTCTCTAGTTCTGTGAAATAATATTGTTGGATTTTCAATCGGCATTGCATTAAATCTATATAGTAGTTTTGGAAGTATGGCCATTTTCACTATGTTAATTCTTCCTACCTAGGAACAAGGGATGCCTTTCTATTATCTTATATCTTCTTTGATCTCTTTTTTCAGAGTGCTGTAGTTTTCAGTGTAGAGGTCTTTTGCTTCCTTTTTTAGATTGATTCCTAGATATTTCATTTTTTTGGATGCAACTGTAAAAGGAATTGTTTCCCTAATTTCTCTCTCAGTGAGTCTATTATTTCTGTACAAGAAGGCTATTGTTTTTTGAGTGTTGACCTTTTATCCAGCTACTCCACTGAATTTGTCAATTAAGTCTAGAAGTCTTTTGGTGGAGTTTTTTGGGTCTTCTATGTAAAGTATCATATGGTCAACAAATAATGACAGTTTAACTTCTTCCTTTCCTATCTTTATTCCTTTTATTTCTCTTTTCTAATTGCTGTGGCTAATGTTTCCAGAACTATATTGAACAAGAGGGGTGATAGTGGGCATCCTTGTCTTGTTCCTGATTTTAGCGTGAAAGTTTTCAGTTTTTGACCATTTAGTATGATGTTGGCTGTTGGTTTTTCATAGATAGCCTTGATCATTTTGAGATAAAGACCTTCTATTCCAATTTTCTGTAGGGTTTTTTTTATCATGAATGGGTGTTGCATTGTGTCAAATGCTTTTTCTGCATCTATTGAGATGATCATATGGTTTTTGTCCTTGGCTCTGTTAATATAGTGTGTTGCATTTATTGATTTACATATGTTGAACCATCCTTGCATCCCTGTGATAAATCCAACTTGGTGTGGGTGTATAATCTTTTTGATGACCCTCTGTATTCTGTTTGCCAGTATCTTATGAGGATTTTTGCATCTATGTTCATTAGTGAGATTGGCCTGTAGTTCTCTTTTTGGGTTGGGTCTTTCCCTGGTTTTGGAATCAAAGTAACACTTGCCTCCAGGAATGAATGTGGAAGTATTGCTTCCCTTTCAATTTCATTGATGAGTTTAAAGAGTAATGGTGACAGTTCTTCTCTAAATGTCTTGTAGAATTCAGCAGTGAAGCCATCAGGACCTGTGCTTTTCTTTGTTGGTAAATTTTAAATTACATTTTCAATTTCTCTGATTGTAATTGGGGTGTTTAGAATTTTTATATCTTCTTTGTTCAACTTTGGTAATTCATATGTACCTAGAAATCTGTCCATTTCTTCTGTGTTTTCCATTTTATTAGGGTACAGATTCTCGAAGTAGGTATTGATCCTCTGGTTTTCTGCTGGATCTTCTGTGACTTAACCCTTCTCATTCCTAATTGCATGGATTTGAGCCTTTTCTTTCTTTCTTTCTCTTTTGGTAAGTTTGGCTAAGGGTTTATTGAATTTATTTATTCTTTCAAAACACCAACTCTTTGATTCATTGATTTTTTGTATCATTCTCTTAGCCTCCATGGTATTGATTTCTGCTTTGATCTTTATAATTTCCTCTCTTGTGTGAGCTTTGGGTTTGTCATACTCTTCTTTTTCTAGGAGCTTGAGTTTCAGCACTAGGCTGTCTATTTGAGCTTGCTCTATTTTCCTAGTGTGGGCATTCACTGCTATGAATTTCCCTTGTAGAACTGCTTTCATTGTGTCCCATGGATTCCTATATGTTGTATTGGCATTATCATTTAATTGTAAGAACTGTCTAATTTCTTCTTTAATTTCCTCTGTGGCCCATTGGTTGTTCAGGAGAGTGTTATTCAATTTCCATGTGTTTGTTGAAGTTCTTGTGGTTTCTTATTCTGTTGATCTCCAGTTTAATTGCACTATGGTCTGATAATATACATGGGATAACTTTGATTCCTTTGCATTTATTTAAACATGTTCTATGAGCTAGTATGTGGTCTATTTTGGAAAATGACCTGTGTGCAGCCAAAAACGATGTATATTCTGATTTTATGGGGCAGAACACTGTAGATGTCTATTAAGTCCATCTTTTTCAAAAGCTTGGTTCATTTGGAGTACTTCGTGGTTGATTTTTTGCCTAGACTATCTGTCTATTTGAAAGAGTGGGGTATTGAGGTCCCCGACTACAAATGTTTTAGTGCTTATTTGGTTTTTCATGTCCCTTAATATTTTTTTTGTATAGTTGGGGGCGTTAGTATTTGGTGCATATATATTTATGATTGTCATCTCTTCCTCTTGGATTGTTCCCTTCACAAGGATGTAGTGACCTTCTTTGTCTCTCTCAATTAGTTTTTGTTTGAAAACAACCTTGTCTACAAATCAGATAGTTACCTCTGCTTTTTTCTGGGTTCCTGTCAAATGGAGAACTGTTTTCCATCCTTCTACTTTCATCCTATGAGCTTCTTTTTGAACTAGATGCATTTCTTCTATACACTATGTTGTAGGATTTTGCTTCTTAATCCATTCTGCCAGTCTATCTTTTGATTGATGAATTGAGGCCATTAACATTGGTGGATTTAAATTGATATTGACTCATTCTTTTCATTTTGTTTTACTGTTGTTGGCTCTTATTTTTTATTTTTCCCCATTTCCCTTTAGTTTCATTCCTTGCCTGGTGCCCAGCTTTGTTAGGCCTCATGGGGTTGTGCCCTTCATTGTCTTTTTTCTAGGATATTGTTTAGAATTTTTTGGAGTACCAGTTTGGTGTTCATGAAATTTCTCAGGTGTTCTTTGTCGTGGAAGTATTTAATTTCCCCATCGATTTTGAAAGGTAATTTTGCAGGATGCAACAGTCTAGCTTGGAAATTATTTTCTTTTCGGGGTTGAAATACTTCACTCTAGGTGCTCCTTGACTTGAGGGTTTGTGTTGAGAAGTCTGCTGTGATTCTGATGGACTTTCCTTTGTATGTGATTTGTTTGTTTTCTCTAATTGCTTGTAGTATTTTTTTCTTCTGTTGGGTTTCCGGGATCTTGATTATTATATGCCTAGGTGTAGATTTTTTTTTTTTTTTGCTTATGGCTAGTTGGAGTCCTATATGCCTTGCTTATCTGTATGCCAAATTCTTTTGCTCTGTTTGGGAAGTTTTCTGTTATTAATTCTGTGAATGGTTTTTTACGTCATTTGCACTTTCTCCTGATTTTTCGTGGACTCCTATCAGTCCTATCAGGGAGGGTGAGGGGAGTAAAAAGAATTAAGATGTTCAATGTACATGCACCTCCTTCCCACAAGGAATTTAGTTATGTATGAAAATATGTACTAATAAAATAAAATGATTGTAACCCCCCAAAATATGTAAAACAAAAACAAAATGGAAAAAATCCACCTCACTAGAGGTCTTTGAAAAGGGAAATGTCCACTGAAGACAGAAAAAGACTCAAAAATTGCCAATAAGAAAGCTGTAATGAAAAGAAAACACCAAGGCTGCTTTTTAACATTACCAGTTTCTTGCAATAAATAATTCACCTTCTCCAAGACCACTTTGTACAATATGTGGAGACCAGCTAGCCAACAAAGCCATGAAATCTTGAAAATGACTTTGTCACGTGGAGACCAAGTAGCTTGAAATTAAAACACAAGCCTTTGGAATTTTAAAAATAAAATAAAATATCTTACAACCATGAAGAAAACATAAAAAAGATGAAAAAAGCAATTATTGAAGGCCATCACTTTGTCTAATGGGTCTGTACTGAGAGCACCATTCTCGATGGCTAAGAAAATCGCTAAAACAAAGAAGCCCTTTACTATTAAGAGTTGTTGCTGCTTGCTGCTAAAGATGTTTGTCATAACTTTCAGAAGCGAATGCAGTCCAAAGTATGCCAAGTGTTCTTCTTTCGGCTAGCACCCTAACTAGATAAATTGATGAAATAGCAGAGGATATTGAGTTAGAGAAGATTAATGAGTCATTGTGGCATACAATCCAGGTTGACAAGTCTATCACTGTGACAATACAGGGACTTATTTTTATGTGATATATTTCCAGGAGGTTGTGCATAAGGATATGTGTATTTCTCTTGCCAACCAACACTAGCACTGCTGAAATTCGAGTAGTTATATCCTTACATTTCTGGAAAACTGAATTGCTCATTTTGTGTCAGTGCAGGGATAGGTATGTCCCATTATTGGATAGCTTTCTGGTTTCATCACTTGGCTCAAGAAATCACTTGAAAGTGAAAGTCTACACAGTGTGTGATCCATAGAGAAATGCTGGCAAGCTGAAAAATGTCAGCTGAAATTAACAAACTTTTCACACTCATTAAAATTACCAACCACATTAAAGCATACACCTTTAGTTCATGTCTGTACACATCAAGGAGGGGAGGAGGATGCAGAGCACAAGTGTCTCCTCTTATACACACAAGGAGATGGCTTTGTAAGGGTGCAGTTGATGAGTTGCACGAGCTGTTCCAGAGATATCTTTAGAAAAGCAGTCACCACTGGCAGCACATTTCTGTGACACAGAATGGGTCACAAAACTTGCTTATTTGTTGGACACATTCAACCTGCTCGACAAACTCAATCTGCCACTTCAGGGGAGAATGACAACTCTGTTCAAATTAGCAGATAAAGTAGCTGCATTTAAAGCTAAACTACAATTTTCAGGGCAATGAATGGGATTAGGAATTCTAAGTGTTTCAAACATTAGCAGAGATTTTGCAAAAGCCTGAAGCAGGGCCATCTCTCTCCCTTTGGCACATGATCATTCATCTCAGATTTCAAATCAGTTTGAGCATTACTTCTCAGCCACAAAAGATTTCTGAAATGGGAAGGAAGGGATCTGTGACCCATTTGTTGTTAAGCCAGGTGAATCAACTTTGCCCACACTAGAAGAGAATCAACTGCTCCAGACTGTAAATAACAGTGGCCTTGAAAGTACATGGGAGACACCTTCAAATCTCCTCATATTCTGGATTAAATTCAAGGCAGAATAACCTGACATTGCCACAAAAGCACTGCGAAATTTGCTTCGATCTCCAAGACCTTTCTTTGTGATGCAAGGATTTCTGCAGTGACAAAAACCAAAGCAAGATTTCGGAGTAGACTGGACATAATCCCACACTTTGGGTGTTGCTGTCTCTCACCACCCCCAGATGAGACCATCTAATTGCAGGAAAACAAGCTCAGGGCTCTCACTGATTCTGCATTATAGTGAGTTATATAATTATGTCATTTGTGTTACAATATGATAATAACAGAAATAAAGTGCACAATAAATGTGCTTGGATCATTGTGAAATTGCCACCCTCCCCCTTATTCCATGGAAAATTGTCTTCCACAAAAACCAATCCTTGGTGCCAAAAATGTTGGGGAATGCAGCTAAACTCAGTGTGTATTCACAGAGAATGCCAGAGAGACAATGTTTATACCGGGTCCACTGCAATAATGTCTCAAACACCAAGCTATATTTATCACCTGGTCACCAAGAAACCAGGAGGCAGGGACCAGATTTATTATCCTGGGCAGGGACAATAACTCTGACCATCAGGAGAAAGGAAGGATACTGTTATAAAATAGGGACAGGAAGGAATGTTTGTAGCATGTGGTGTCATACTGGGATGCCACTTGATATTGTCCCAGGATTTAAACAGTAACAAGCAAGTGGAGCAGTCACAGCAGAGGAGCAGGATACCATATATCTGAGCCCTCAAGAATGCAGACCTGGGTCTTCCACTTGGTAACTAACCTAGAACAGCAGATGTAGGAGCTGTGCAGAGGCCAATCTTGAAGGGCAGAGAGGAGAAATGATGACTATCGCAAGAGTTGTCCTGTGCTGGAAGCTGGTATCTGGCTTGGATCTCCCAGGGTTGAGACTGTCATTCCTACCAACGCTGGGGGTTCTGGCAGCCTAGGGGTCATGGCTCCACCTTTCCCAGAGCCCTGCCTTCTGACAATGTGGAGAAAAAGGCAATTCTACCCTTGTGCTGCAATGCAAAACCTCGGAGAGGCCAACTTTAGACTACACTGTGGCTCTGCACGGTTCAACTCCTTTCTCCGCCATGTTCTCTTTCTCCTTTCACTTCCTTAGGAGTGTGTGAGTGTGTGTGTGTGCATGTTTTGTAAAAAGTATTCTCCCATAAAAATCTTGCATGCAAATATTTAGTTTTGAGTCTACTTCCTGGGAATGAATCCTACCATGTTCGGTTTAAACTATAAACTAGTTTGGGTTCATTAGTATAAAACACTTTAAATAACGTTATTATTCCATTACCAATCTTAATTTATAAGGAGAATGTCACAGTATATTGAGAAGAAATTATGATCTTATTTCCCAATTTGTTTAACACTGGCCTTTGAAGTGTATACATGTATATTTAAGTCTGTCGTGTCCAATTAGCTTGTAGTCTCAGAAATCCAGCTAAGAAATTAAAGGGTAACTGTAACAGCCTTTGGTGTGGGCTCCAGTAAATTATATATTTTTTTCTTCAGAACACGATGAGAGGACACCTAACATAATTATAAAGCACTAAATGGCCGTAAGTCAGATGTAAAAATAGCAAGGTTATAAAAATTATTTATATTGGATGCCCCAGATGTTACAGAAAAGCTATTTTATGTGCTGTACCATCAACTGCAATTATTCAATGCCTCATCTTTAACATTCTTCATGTTTTGCTTAGAAAATTCTGATTATGCTCCAGTTCGTTATCACTTGATTCATTCATCCAGTACGTAGTGAAGGTGCCTTGTGATTTAGGGAGTGAAGCAGCATATTAATCTCCAAAATGAAAATCTTTCTTCAGAATACACTAGAACTTGTAACTGAAAGTGTAGTCTAAGCATCAGCATTATCAGCAGTTCTTCCTGGCTTGCAGAAATGCAGATGCCTCACAGAGGTCTTCAAAAAGAGAATGGCATTTCAGCAAGACTCCCCCTGATAGTTATATACCCATCACAGAATCCGCACTGTGCCAGAGAAGAATGAATTCTAAGGTTCGATCAAAACAAAGTTTTCTAATTCCACTTGAGACCATTTTCACTTGAATGAAATTAGAAGATTCCATGGAGAGACTCCAGGCTGCAGAGACTCACAGACTGCATATTTCAGGAAGAGTTGGAAACATTAGTGCAATGGCCAGGTCTTCACCGATCCCTGAATAACACCTCTTCTCCCTTTCACAGTAGTGGGTACCTCCCCAAACCCTGTATTTTACTAATCACAACACACACCGTAAAATGTATCTGTCTGGCTTTCCTGTGGAGTGGACACTTTTTAAATAAGTAGTCTCAGTACCCTTTGCTGGTAATTTCCCTCTTCCTTTTTGCTCTCTGTGCATTTGTAGCAGTAGCTGCAGTGACAATTTGTGCTTCTTTTTCTGCCTAGAGAAGATTGTTCCAGTGGTAAACATCTCAGGCAGAGTCTTGGGGGTCTCTTCTCTGGCAATTTAGGAACTTGGAAAGACTGGATGCTTGGACTCTGCCTTATTCACCAGGAGCTGTTCATGGCAGCCATTTTCTGCTGTGCATGCCGGGAAACAAAGATGGCTTGCACTAATTGGAGACTATAGCAGACACAAAGAGGAGTAGGGGTGAGCGGAATGAAAAGGATGCTGTGTTTCCTAATATTAACCCGGGCCTTAATTCTATGCGAACATTGTTGCATATTTGCCTTAGAGTTCATGGAGAAGTCTACATTTCTAACCTATTTCTCATAGGTTAATATTTAAATAGCAGGAGGATAATTTAATTGTTCTGAAATTTCATTTGCTTACTTGAAGGGAAAAACCTATTCAGTGAGTGCAGCAGCATCTAGGGAAAGGAGAAGAGAAGGAGAAGGACCTGCAGACCCAGCAGCTGTGAAAAGGCAGCGAGCCAGAATAGGAGGACTTCCTGAGAAATTCCCCAGACAATTGTGGTTAGGGCTTTAAACTCCACACCATAGACTGGAATAAGTTGTACAGTAAATCTTCATTATTTCTGCCAAACCATCAAAAAAGAAATCATATGCAAAACAAAAATATATTGGAAAAAATAAAATAGTATTAAAGTTATTTGTCTAAAAATAATATTTAAAAAGTTTGCCTGTAGGCAATAAAGTAACCAGTTATAAAATATAATGGAATAGAAAAATATGACATAAGGGCACAAAAACAAAATAGCAAGTGGTACACTTGGACAAGAAATTTCCAGAAACTATATGGATAAATCTTTAAATGTCTATTGAGGAAATAAAAATAATTGAATCAGAAGAAAATAAAATACTTCATTTATATATAGCTAATAATAAAAAAAGTGACAAATTTCCTGACTGAAATCATGAGAATATGTATTTAGAGATCTTGGGTGATTTATAGCTCATCTAGAAGAATATTTGGGCAGAAACTGCAGTAACTGGTGGAAAACCAAATGACCTCACTATATGTTAAAATGCACATTAAAGCCGTGGTAAATGAAACATTATAAATCCTTACTAGTGGAAGAATAAGAAGGTAAGGTTGAAGAAGTGGTATGAGTAAATGAGTATGTCTGAGAATTTAGCAAATGAAAAAGTGAGTTCAGAAATTACTTGTAAAAATGGACTGTTTCATAAATTATATTGGATTAACTAGCAGGCATTTTAGAAGAAAGGACATAGTAAAAGAGGACAAAAGGGAGAAAGGCAGCTGCAGAAGAAAAGTAATTTAACTTTTAATTTTATATCTATATCTATATCTATATAGTAGAAATAAAACCATAAACAAATACAGCAATTCCCCAACTTATGAACAAGTTCTGTTCCGGGCGAATGTTCATAAGTTGGATTTGTTCGTAAGTCCAACAAAGTGAGTCTCAGACATCTTTGACACAAATATACAATCTAAAGCATAAAAAACCAAACGGACACACAAAAATACTGCAATAAACTACTTTTACTTTTACAGTTTCTTTTAAATGGTGGTACAGGATTAGAGTTAGGGTGAGCCACTTCCACAATATTTTTCCATCTACAAATATTTGTAATGGCGAGGCCCCTTTGTATCTGTGAAAATTCACAAATCGAATGTTTGTAAGTTGTTGAATTACTATAAATCAAAAAGAATAAAAGGATGAGAATATTTGCATACACATAACAAAAAGCAAATTTCCATCATATAAAAATTTTAAAATGACAGAAAACATTTTAGAAAAATGGGTAAAAGAATAGGAGTAGGTAAATCATAGAAACAGTAGAAACAGTGTACATATGAAATATATTACTATTGCTATGCAGGAATGGTACTACATTAGAAAAATCTATTCATGTAATGTAACGATTAAATTTGAAGACATGTTCTTTTAATAAATAACAGAGAAGTATTTTTAAATTCACCTTTATTAGTGATTAAAATACTCTAAAAACAAAGCATAAAAAGAAATTAAATCCAATTTAGTGATTATATCTAATACCTTCAGCAAGCAAAATAAATTGTTGCAAAACATTGGGAATATTCTCCAAAACTTTAGGTCACATAAGAAAGTACCACTAGATGGCAGGATGTAAGATCAATAAAAGAAATACTTTCCCATAAAACAGCAATAACTCACTGTAATATGCAGTGTACACACACATAACCCTCTAAAGTGGCAACAAAAATAAGGACTCTATACACAAATGGAAACAGAAATTAGCAGAAACATATGGTGAAAATTTGTACAAAATGCACTAAATATTTTAAAATGAAAAATATCCTATATTCATGGATACTTAATATGTTAAAAGTATCAGCTCTCATTTCAGTCATAGTTCTATAGTTTTTTATGGAACTTAGCAAATTGATAGTATAATTAGTAAGTCAACTTATCAAGCTGAAATAGGGAAATTATGGAAGAGGACATTTGTTCTATCAAATCCAAAAATCTCTTATAATCCAGAAAAATATTTTAAAGGAGACTTAAAAGTTACACCCTGAAAGTTCTAAGATCTCTACGGAACATCATTCTGAAGAATAATTTCAAATATATTGAATACATAAAAGGAAAAACATTGAAAATATTGGCAAGATATACAAAATTATAACTTTAGGGGAATTCATCTTATATTTCAAAAATGCTCTGATAGAAAACATTTTAACTAACAGTTAAAAGTAAACTTTCATGTGATAAATGAGTTAGCAAATTTAACTATACACAAAAAACTAACAAAAACACATAAAAGAAAATGGACCCAGGGAAGAGGAGAGAGGAGGGAGGGAGAGGGAGAGAGAGAGAGAGAGAGAGAGAGAGAGAGAGAGAGAGAGAGAGAGAGAGAGAGAGAGAACATGGTATTGGATAGGAGATTATACTTAAAACATATATGACAGAGAATGGAATAAGAACCTGATACAGAAATTTTTCTCCAGAGTGACTTTTTGAAAAGGACATAATATCCAAAATGGTATTGAGCAAAGAATAATAAGAAGAAAGTGAAGGAGAGGAAATTCTAGTGCCCACGTTTTACAAAGTTCAAATATTTTGAATCTCTCTAATAAATAGGAAAACACATCCAATATCAACAAAACTACAATTTTATGATAACGTGTACATCTGAAGCTTTGATAAAGTCAGCACTTTTTATGTACACAAAAGCCACATTGGTATAAATTTACACATTTACATTTTGTATGCAAATACCCAGTGGAGGAAAAAAAACAACACAGAAACTGGATTTCCGTAATGGAGACCATAAACAGTTGCTGAAGTGAATGAACACAAGCTAATTATCAAAAGCTCATTCCCCAAATGGCCAAATTGACAAGTTTACCCACAAACTAACCGATTTGCCAAATTTAAATTGTTAGAAATGTTTTTAAGGGTTACTGTAATGTGCGTTGCACGGAAATTCCAAGCTGTGGTCCTTAACACCGCTCTGTTCTCGGCAGCCTTTTAAGAAGCCCTGGTTGTGCTTCAGCAACTCGCAGCTGCAGCTGAGGCATCAGAAGGCAGGAAAGACACCGGGCAGCACAGTGAGGCAGGGCGACATCCAGGCAGAGACCCCTGGACGGTGAGCGGGGCCCAGAAAGGCTCTGAGTAGGAGCCAGAGACTGAACTCAGGGCCTTTGCCAGCACCTCCCTTTCAATTTTGTATTTTATAACTGGGTCTTGTTAAGTCACTAAGCTGGCCAGGCCCTATTCCAGCTTTGAGTTCTCCTGCCTCAGACTCCCAGAGTGCTGGGATTCTAGGCCTGGGTCACCACGCCTGCTGACTTTTCCCCAATTTAAAAGACGTGGAATATTTAACTTTTACACAGGCTCACTTAAATTCTGAAGTAACCTGCAAAAGCTGACAAAACGCCCATTTAAAAATTTCATGAGTACTATACACAGTTGATTTTTCACTTCATTTTGTCCTGAATGGACAAATTATGATTGAACAAAGAATAAACCTAAGATTAAAATTGTACATATGGTTATGATTTTGCCAAAATAACGATCCCGTAATCTAACTTCTGGTTATATATCATAAGAATTGGAAATCCATATGCCCATAGGCACACCATGTTTAGTGAGTATTATTTACAGTAGCCAAGGTAATGCAGTGACCCTAAGTGTCTACCAATGGATGGATGAATTTGAAAAGTGCCTGATATGTACATGACGGTATACTACTAAGCCTTTAAAAAGACAAGAATTCTGGCATTTCACCAACATAAAGTTTAAAAAGAACATACTGCAAATTGTTACATGCCAAATTAAACATTTGGTAAAATACCTTTTAATAAGTTGATTTTGGCTGAACTGGCTAAATGAACTGTGCCGTATTGATATACAATAACGCCTTATAGTATAAAGAGTTAAGTCACACCACATGATATGATATAAAATCTATCATATCAAATGATGTTAAGTGAAAGCCAAAGGAAACAAAATGATGGACTTCTGATATAAAGGCTAAAACTGTACTTTCAAGTAATAACAGGGGCACCCCTAGGGAGGAGGAAGGCTTAGGCTCCAAATTGGAGGAGCAAAATTTGATAATGTACTACTCAGATAATGGGCATCTGAAATGAACAGACATTACTCAGACAAGGAAGTAGAAACAGCAAATAAATACATCAGATAATTAAATACCAACCTTACATTTTATGTGGCGAGAATGTAAGCTGCACCCTGCCCTGCTCTTGGGATTTTGAGGCACTCCCCTTGCCCACCTGCCCTCCCTCTCCACGGAACAAGTGAGGCGGGCTGCCCTGGGACCCTCCGCTGTCTTGAGAGAGTGACACGAAGAGTCACGATGAGAGGGTGAGCTGTGTCCCTTGGATTCGCGAGGCACCAGCTCCTGCTTAACTGATGGATTGTAGCGTTGTGCAGGGCATCCTCGGTCATGCTCCCCTCTCCCCAGATTTCTGTGCCCCGGCCGCCACACCTTACATGATAAAAGGACCCTGCGGACATGCAGTTGAGAATCCTGAACAGGGAGTTCGCGCTGCAGCAACCACAAGGATGTCTCCAAGAGAGAAGCAGAGTCAGTGAGGCCAGGGCGCCAGCGCCAGTGCTGTTGCTCCAGACTGAGAAAGGGCGCCGGACAGGGCCGGCCACACTAAGCCGGAAGAGCAAGGACATGGCCCCTCCACACCTCCCAGGGGACGCATCCCTGTCAGCCCTGGGACAGCAACTCCATAAGGCTGATTTCAACTTATGGCTTCCAGAACTAAAAGACAGTGCATTTGTTTTGTTTTAAGACAATGTGATTTGTCAGAGCAACAAGATCCATTCTAGCTTCTCAGTTCGAGTGAGAATTGCAGAATGGGCTAAGTCAGCCTGGATGAGGCAGAAGCAAAGGCAAGACACCAGAGAGAAGAAAACAGGAGACAGTCAGAGCAACAAAGAAAGTAAAGAGAAGAAAGAAAAAGAAGAACGCAAACCAAACCCGTTTCTCCACAGCGGGTTCTCCTGCCTGTCAGTCTCGAGCTAAGGAAAAACACAGAAGTTTTGAATTAAGGTGCTGAAGATTTGATTTATATCAACTTTGGATTTTCTAGACCTAGAAAAATAAACATTATTATTGTGCTTGGAAGTCATCATACAACTAAGGGGCTCAGGTATTTTACGCCAGGCCTGGGAAGTAGAGTAAATAAGAGAAGAAAAAGTGGGGGAAAGGTGGCTGTTGATTGGCCACACTGTGTCTAGTTCATTCACCATCTCACACACAAATACACACACAACACACACACATACCACACACACAGCTGGCTGGAGGTTAAACTTGGAGGTTAGGCATAACATATTTTTCCATTTTACTTTATAGAAATAACTATTTTAAAATTGGTTTAAACATAGGTGCTATTTTATTTTAATTTTCTTGGTAGTCAACAAAAAAGCAGTTTCATATGTGCTATTTTGAATCACAGTAGTTAAGCAATATCTATTCACGTGAAGGCATGGCTATGGGTGACAGGGAAGCAAAGAGGCTTTGCTTTCATCATGGGACAGGAAAACCCATGTCTCTGGATGAGGTAGATGTGAGAAAGGCCAGTGGTTCAGTTTAAGTAGGATTTGAGTGATTCAGTTAAAAATATATAGCAGTCCTAATGCTTGTGTTTCCCTGACATTAAGACCTGATCCTAACCCAAGCATTAGCTGGTCGTTACCATGGTAATGGCCAGTGTCATGCAGAAGACTATACCCTACTGTTCTTTTGCTCAGTAGCTGATCGGGGCTGGCATTTTTGACCTCTGATTTTTAAGGCTGGTAGGTCTTATTTTTGGGGAAATGTGGTCTATTCCCTGGTACTAGTGATGGGGACGTGAGTCCAGTGATATGTTTCCCATTACGGAAGAGGTAGGAATGTGATTCACTTTTTAAAAGTATCCTTGGACAAAATAATCTCAGCAGTCTAAAGAACTTGAGAGCAAATTCCAGATGGAAAATACATGTGTTGGGCGTGCCCACACTATGTGTGTATGTGTTTTTACTACCTTCATCTGACATGCCTTCTGAGTCTAGGATGAACCTCCGGCCGACAGACCATTCAGCTGTCTAAATAGTTAGATTATATACCAGAGATTATAGGAGAATAAACATGTTTAAGGTACATGGTTAACCCACGTGATTACAGGAGAGAAACTGAAGGTTTGCGGGGGCTGAGCCTGTGAAGGGTATTTCTGGGGAGAGGGGAAGCGTATGAGGCTGGGGACACTTAGACAGTTGACCGTACAGTGTGTCCTGCAGTAAGGGAAGAGTTGTGTCCTTCGTGACATGCTCCAGTGTGAGGGTGAGAGTCCTCAGTGGAAGCCGTGATCAGCAGAGAACCAAGACTTTTCTCCATCTTTGTCATTCACGTGAACATTCACAGACTTCACATATGGTTTGTTTGCTTTCACAGATGAGAAATTCCTCACATTTGCAAAATCTTATGTTCCGATGGCCAGGACATTCATATTCCCTTATAATGTTAGTTGTTCCATACATCATCATTCATGGCTGCTGCCTGAGTTCTTTGTTTCTGGGCTGAGATTTCTGCAATCATCCTGTGAGGACTTCTTAATGATGCTCCAGTTGAGCTGGCTGCACGTGAGGAGGCTTAGCGCCATGCCTGTGTGCTGAGGTGAAAGGTGTTGCTTCTGCGATACGTCTGCATCTGCAAGCTACAGGGACAGGGGCCTTCAGGGAGCTCAAGCTGAGGGAAAGGTGAGGGAATTACGCCTGACGCTGGGAGCTGCCATCCATGCAATGGGAGGCCGAGACTTCTCTTTACATTATTATAAAATATGGCAAGTATAAATATAGAACAAGGCATCATCTTGCAAAATGAGTTTTTGTTATAAATTTTCCTCTATATTCTGTATTGTTTGAAGGACTTACACAACTTGCCTCTCTGATAGCTGCTTTGGGCCCTAGAGTGTGCTTTGCATTCCAGGTGTCGTGAGCTCTGCTACTTAGAGCATCCCATTTTCATAACTTGGTGACAAATCTATCAAAAATAATGGAGTAAATTGCTCAGCAGTTATTTTATCTTAATTTTGAGGAATGCATTTCAGTTTTCAATTATGTTAATGAAGGTGTTTAGTTGGAGGATAGAAGGTCCTGCCTAATAAAAAATATTTTGCAATATCCCTAAAAAATCTTTTGCAGAAGAATCTAAAGGATTTTGATAGGGCCTTAGTGTCTAAAAATTTTAATTGAAATTATCTTAAGTGAGGCTCATAGTTTAATGGGGCACTGTATGGCAACATTGCTCTTAGAAAATGGCCATTTCTAAATATCACGACATTAAAGCTTGGCATAAAGTACGTTCTGTGACAATTTTACAATATATTGCATACACAAATTGAGGTAATGATAGCTAGGTGTTTTGTACTAATGGACTCGTTACATTGATACATGACATCGTGAGACATAGAAGCCAGGATTCTTTGTGTCACTGTCAAGCATCACGGTTCACAGAAGAACACACTGAAATACAATGTTGCTGTGAACTCACTTCCTTCTTATGTCACTATTTTCCTCTTAATACACTCAAATGTATCTCCGCAATTCAATGTCAGAATATATAGAGAGAGAGTCAGTGTTCAGATTCTGGTTTGCCTCATAAAATTCCAGATCATTGATTTTCTCTCTGATGTAAATTGAGATTATAATACTAATTCTTTCATTTCTGCCTCTCTGCATTATCCTGAGTAACAGACAAGCAGTTAAAGGATTCTTAGGAGTGACATCATCAGGTGGAGGAATAGCAAACATGAGTCTTAAGTTCTGACAAAGAAATGCGTGTACATACAGTCACCCACAAACTAAAGTAGCATCGGAAAGGCCAAAGAGTTTCATCAGAGAACCTGTAGGATCACAGAGGAGAACTACAGAAGAGGAAAATACTACACAGAAATAACTGCTGTGAGATAACATACCTGAGAGGGAGGAGGTGGCTAGAAATAAAGAAGAAAGGCAGACAGTATTGGTATCAGCCACGCACCAGAAGCTACTATGGTCCTAATGTCCTGGTCTGTAAAGGACATCAGCATTCTTTCCAGAAGAGACAATCACCAGCCATTGCAGCCAGGAATCCCAGAGGAGCAAGACAGAGCTGCACATGTGTCCTACTCTCAAAGAGCAGCCATTGTTGAGCCATTTCGGGAACGGGGCTCCACCTCTCCCACCCCTGTGCATTGTGTCCCGATCCCTGGTCCACGGCCGTCACACGAGTGGAGTGCCCAAACTTATGGGCACTGTGGTTGCACTGCAGCCACTCACCTTTTGGTAGAGGAGGAGTGCCACTTCTCACTAGCGTGTGCTCCAGGCTCAGGCCACAGTGTCTCTGAGCACACCTGGGCTGCAGACACCAGCTCAGCTGCCTTAGAGAGTAGGAACCAACCCGAGCCCTGCACCACTGTGGCCCTCAGAAGCATGCTCCTTGGCTGTCCCCTGGATGCCTCACCAGCACCTGCTCCACCCACACTGCTACCCGTGCAGAGCAGGGAGGGCCTGTGCCCCCTCCCCCAGTGCCATTACCATCCCAGATCCCAGATGGTGCCACCAGATGGCTGCTCCCTAGCAGACACCTGTGCTGTGGCCAGCGGTGTGCTTCCCAAAGAGGAAGAAGCACCAAAGGGAAATCCCCTCAGCCACAAATTTCTCTCAGGGGGACAAAGAGAGTCAGAGTACCACAGCTGCCATCACCACTGCAAACCTCAGTAACCGCTGTGGTTAGACAGCCACAGCATGGGCAGCTAAGAATCCCTGCAATCTGTCAGTGAGGGTCTCACATGACAGAGCTCAAAGAGACTGCGCTGTCAAGCGCTGTCCCCTGCAGGTGCACCCCACCCAGCAAGTGCTCTCATCCTGTCCTCTAGGGGGCAGTCGTCTGACGCCAATCCTAGCCCTTAAAGTCTGGAGGACAGGACTGCTCCATCAAAAACACAGATATGAGATGATGATAAACAACACTGCAGGGACACAACTTCCCACTAAAAGAACACGATAATTTCATAGTACTTAATCCCACAGAAAGAGCAGTATGGGAACTGCCTGACAGAGATTTGAAACAATTGTGTTAAAGATACTCAGCCAACTTCTGGAAGACACAGAGAAACAACCGAATGAAAAAAGTGAAAAAAAAAAAAAAAGTGAACAAAATGAGAACTTTAACATAGTGGTGGAAATCATGTTCACAAACAGTAATTTTGGAGCTGATAAAATGCAATGAATAAAGTAAAAAATGCAGTAGACACTGTCAACAATGTAATTGGTCCAGTAGAAGAAAGAATCTGTGAGCTTGAAGACAAGGTTACTTCACTATATGCAGCCAGGGGAGAAAAAAAAGAAGGAAAAGGAATTTTGAAAAAGCTTACTTGATACACGAACAGCATAAAAAAATTTTGATTTCAGGAGTTAAGAAGAGAGAGACAAAGGTAGGAAACTTAATAGGAAAAATTAGAAGGAACTTTCCAAATCTGGGGAAAGGTATAGATATCCAAGTACAGGAAGATCCAGGTTACCCAACCAGATTCCATCCAAATAGGACTCTATTAGTACCTGAAACAAGACATCGTGCTGTGCCTCTCCCACATGTATGAATATTATGTGTCAATCAAAACTAAAATAAGATGCAAATATGCACAAAATTTCGAAAAAATGAAAGAGTGGACTTTGAAAAAAGCAAGAGAGAGCAAATTAGGCATAACATAATTTCAATGTGGCTATTAGCAGATTTCTTAGCAGAAACGTACAGCCCATGGGAGAGTGGAATGATATATTCAAAGATCTGGAGGAAAACAGGGACAACTGAGTGTGAGACCTGAATCTGTGGCCAGAGAGGAAGAAGTGATAAGTGTCTTCCCGGCAAAAGTGAGGGAGTTCACCACCAGGAGAGCAGCCTGAAAGAAATGCTCAGTACGGTTCTTCAGGCTGAAGGAAAGGAGGCTCACCAATAAGTAATGACTTATTTTACATTCAGCACCCAGTGAGCTATGTAGGGTTCTTGATGCTTAGAGGGAAGGCAGATATGCAAAGCAGGAGATAATTCATATAGAGCCTTTTCAGGCCAAGCTTTGGAATTGGCATATATCAGTTTTACCCATTTGCTATTGGTAGGGGTGGCATGACCAGACCCAACACCGAGGAATAGCCTGGAGCATTCCACACGAATGAGCCCATGGAAGGGGTGGGAAGAGAGGGGATTGTAACACGGGGAGACAGAAATTTAGTCTGCTTCAGTGCATACTGTTCAAGAAAACAACAAACAACAACAGAATATCACACTCTTGAAGAACAAGATCTAAAAATTCTTGTAGAACTCTTGAAGACATTGGTGTAGGAAAAGACTTTATGAACAAAACCTCAGTACCACAGGAACTAGCACAAACAATCAACAAGGGGGATCTCATCTTATTAAAAAGCTTCTGCACAGCTAGAGAAAGCACCAACAATGTGAAGAGACAACCCACAATGTGGGATAAAATTTTCACCTGCTGTCCCGCAGACAAAGGTCTACTATCTCGAATCTATAAAGAACTTTAAAAAATCAGACCTCCCAAATTTAAAGACCCAATTCAAAAATGGGCATGTGAAATGAACAGACATTTCTCACACAAAGAAGTAGAAATAGCAAATAAACATATGAAAAAATGTTCAGCATCACTGGTCATTCGAGAAATGCAGATGAAAACAACACTGAGATTCCACCCCACTCCAGAAAGAATGGCTGGTATCATGAAATCAACCAATAACAAATGCTGGCGGGGCGGTGGGGAGAAAGGAACCCTGCTCCACTGCTGGTGGGAGTGCAGATTGGTGCAATCACTGTGGAAATCAGTATGGAGATACCTCAAAGAACTAGGACTGGAAGTCCCATTTGACCCAGCTATTCCACTGCTGGGGATCTTCCCCAAAGAATTAAAAGAATCATACCACAGTGATATATGTGCACCCATGTTCATAGCAGCACAATTTGTAATAGCTAAAACTTGGAAACAGTCCAAATGCCCATGAACTGGAGCCTGGATAAAGAAAATGTGGTTTTTTTAAAAAAATAAAATGGAGTACTACTCAGCCATAAAAACTGAGAAATTAGAGACATTTATAGCTAAATGGATGCACATTGAGGCATAGTCTTAAGTGAAATAAATAGGACACACACGTGTAAATACCAAAGTTTCTCTAGTGTGAGAAACTGAAAGTGTAAATAAGGACTAAAAGATAGATAATGTGAAATAGGAAGAAAAGGGGCAAAGGGAACGGGAAGTGGGAGGGGTAGGGGAAAGGAAAGCAGGGAATGGAATCAATATGAGAAAAGGAAAAACCAGAAACAAAGCCTTTGTAAATAGGGAGGGAAGGAGGGGTTGAAGGGAGGGCAGGACTTCCCCAGAACCCAGGGGCACAGGCCCAGGGGTGCAGGGCTGAGTCAAGGACCCACGCTGTGGTGTTCTGCCATGGCGCCCATGCTGTGTCCATCCCCACAGCAGACGCAGTGGCTCTGTCCAGATTGCTAAGGGCCTAGCAGCTCAGGAGCCCCTTTCCAATTCCGCCTCCTGGCTCCGGTGTGTTCTTTCTGCCTCTTTCTTCATGCGGGTGCTTTGCATCCAGGACAGCCCTCTGAAGAATGACTTTTACATTAGGTTTTTCTCTGTTTGTTGGTTCATTGACTTACTCGTTTGCCAGCTAATTATTGGATATGAACTGTCTGTTCTATACGTATACACTGAATGTGAATGTTATGCAAAATGAATGTGATCATTGAATGGCTCACACATGACCTTATTTCTTAAAGTGTGCCATTTAAAGGAAGTAAAGACATTAAGAAATAAAAATTCACACATATACATATTCAACTGCAATGGAAGGAAAAACCACAGTGAAAGCATCTAGCAGAGGAAATGAAGTCACCTGGGAATTTACAGAACAGAAATACAATTCAAGCCACTTACAAAATCTTATATATAACTACATGGAAGAAACAGATGAGATAGATTTTAACATATATTATATCTAATCCAATATATTCAATGTATTACCATTTCAATATGAAATAAAGAAAAGTTAATGATGGCTTATTGTACATTCAACTGTATGTATTCAAGTTTATACGACTGGATGTGTTTGGAGATACGCACATACTCATGAATCTAGCATTGCTTTCCATGCCACGAATCTATCCATTACTTCCAAAAGCTAATTCTGTCTCTGGCTCTTGCTGTTCTGTTTTGTGATGAAAGTGCCTAACAGGAGAGCTACCCTTCTTTCCTTTCTTTCCTTCCTTTTTCCTTCTTCCTCTGTCCCTCCCCTCTCCTCTCCTTCTACCACTTTCTCTTCCTCCTCCTCCTTCTTCCTCTCTCTCTCTCTCTCTCGTGAAATCTGCTGTATACTTCAGTACACCTAAGGAGCAATCGCATCTCAGTTCCGACTGGCCACACTTCCAGTGCTCAGTAGTCAAATGGCCTGTGGTTGCCCTATTGGCTCCCCCAGCGTTACAGCATTAGGTGACGGACCCAGTGCGTTAGTCCGCAGTTTTTACCAGGGAAATCCAGGGAAATATTACCGGACATACACAACTTTGCCAAAGGAAGGGCTTATTTTGGGCTTGCAGTTTCAGATGTTCTGATCATGATTGACTGGCTCTAGTGCAGAACATTGTGGTGGAGGAACACAGAGAGGAAAGCTGCTCGCTTCATGGGGACTGGGAAGCAGAGCACGGAGAAAGAGTCAGAAAGGAAGGGACCAGGGCCAGACAGCATCCCCAAGCTCACACCCACCCATGGCAGCCTGTAAGGTTGTACCCAGGAAAGGGCTTTACCAGCCTCCCAGGCTTCCCTCATGTCAGTCAGGTTGACAAGACTAACCAGGCCCCACCAACCAAGGCAGAGGAAGTTGCACACCCAGAGAGAAAACTGCAGCGAGTGCAAACTCCCCTAGGGGAAATGTCCAGATGAAGTGGAGAAGTTGGCTCACCTTGTATAAAACACAAGTTTTAGGTAAAATGGCACAAAAGTGAGCTAAAATCATGTGGGACCTTAGAGGCCACAAGCATATTGTGTCCTTATTCTAAGGACATTTTAGAGGTGTTTACAAGATATGTCCGAGATATAAGCAGGGTGCACATCATCTGGTTTGAATGTTAAGAGAATTGTCTTTGTTGCTGTCAAAATGGATTGCAGGGCAGGGTGATGTATGAAGAACTTTGAGGACTTCTCCTCAGGCCTAAGCAAGCCTGCATAGGTTGCAGCAGGGCCTGGGGAATGCCAGTGAAGAGGTGTGGATGGACTCAGGACACTTAGGACATGAAAATCAATTAGCATTTCCTCTTCTAGTCTAAAAGCAGATGACCTAGAAGAAGGCCAAAGAATAGTTGCTTTATATCTAGCTTGGATAGTGAGATAAATGCTATGCCAAATTTGAGGAACAAAATTGGCTAAACCAGAACTACACATAAAATCTTTCAAGATATTAAATTGCACTTATGCATTACCTAACCAAAATGTGCTCAGGTACACATAAATTTATTCAATTGAATGACTAGAGACATCTACCAGGGAACTGCTTATGTGTGACCTGAACCCAAATAAATGGTCTGGACTAGTGTTTAAATTTCTTAGGCCCAACATTAGTCTGTCGGGACACAGGGACAGCTCAGCTGCTTATCTTTAAGGTCAGTTGCCTGGTGCACAACTGGTGGCCCATAAATGTTGATTGAATCTACTTTGTGATTCTTCTCTCATGAAGGGGCCGTAAGACTAAGAGGCCAGGCCTGGCCAGTAGACTTTTCGCAGTAACAGATCGGCAGCCTTGTGACTGTTTTCCTGAAGCTTCACACTGAATCCAGACCTGACTAAAGATTATTAGGCCAGGTCCTGCCTAGAAAGAGGCATCTCTGATCTGAACTGAGTTAGTGAATTCACATCATCCTTTCTGGTTATTAGGGTATAAACATTTTGCGCAAATCACACTGAAACTGACAGGTGAAAAATGGGCTGGTACTGCTAAAAATGCAGGTACAAATTACACTCTGTAAAGAGAACAAAATCAAGTACAATGAGTTCTATCAGGAAATTTTAATCAAGGCAAAATTATCGTATAATGGTCCTATGTATGGTTTTAATCTCAAAGGTACTGCTAACTGCTAGATTTTTACGGAGAAAAACCTGCTCAGAACTATCCCACACTTCTAAATTCTTCTTATTCCAGTCACAACCACACTTCCTTTCTTTGTGCACGTAAGAATAGTGGAATATGGCATCTTAGATATTCAGTAAAATCTGAAAAATTTTGACTCGAGAAGTCATTTTCGGCAGTTACCCTCATACCCCAGTGATATGAAACTCATCCTTAACTCTAATTGTTTTTAAATACAATTAAATATATAGACAACTTAAACATGCCTCAATTTTAGAAAGCAGCAGCTAATACTATTTGAAAGCACCTATTACATTGTGCCTTGTACAACTCCAGGGATGTTGAGAAATTAACAAGTCCTTACCCTCGAAAGCTGGCGTTATGGCAGATGCAGCACATGATCCCAGGAGAGAGAACGGTTCCTGACACAGTGTGTGTGATTAGCCAGGGAAATTGAGTACTCTAGAATTTTTTTAGAGCATGAGTGCTTTGGCTTGCTTTTTTTGGCCAATGTGAAAAGAGAGAAAATTTGGGGAATAAAAGAGCATGAAAGTTTTCTCTTCTGGGGATTTGCACCATTACTATGATTGAACCAATTGAAGAAAGTGTTGCCATGAGGAGGCAGAACATGAGATGCTGCTAATAGGTAGCTTATAACAATGTCCTCAGGTGGAGACTTTCAATGGCATTGTGTTAAACAAATACATAAACTGGAAGATGTAATGGTATTTTATATTTTGGTCATTTTGTATATTAGTCACTTTTTGAATTTAGGAGTTAAAAGTTGAAACTGAGAATGGATATGTGATAGGAACTTTGTTAAGTGTTGAGGACATAGAAGAAGATTAAGAAGCAGTCAGTCCCTGTTTGCAAATAATTCCTTTTCCAGCATCATTTTTTTCTTTGTGGAAGTATCATCTTATTTAGAGTCCAAAATAACATCCATAATTGCTCCATTCAATTAACTGGTCATGTACCGTTGAGGATAGTTTTTAAAATGCCAATCTGAAATCTTTAATGACTTTGCATTGTGTATTTCATAAATCTAGGTTTTTTAAAAGATGACATAAAAGTTCCGTAATATTTTGAAGTTTCTCTGGCCATTGTATTTGTATTAAAGCTACATCAAGTTATTTACTGAGTCCTAAGTATAACTTGTTCTTTTATGGCTCTGGATCAAGGAGGGTCCTTAACATATTTTCACTCTCATGTACTTTTTGTGACGACAACTTCCCCCCTCCTTTGTTCTTCTTTATTTTGGAGATGACGCTTAAGCTGGGCATACAGGTTTGGTGTCCAATTGTGATGAAAATGTGGACTAGTACAGGGTGACATTTGACACTGTAGGGCCTGGAATGTTACACTGAGTGACTAAACTTTAGTTTGATGGCAGTGTCAGGCTGATGTCTTTTTTTTTTGTAGTAACTTAGTTAGAAGAATGTTTCAAATTTGTCCTATAAATCGAATGAGTGTTTGAGTGGAAGTGCAAAAACAATTTAGGAGCATCTGGTGACAACTTTGACGTAAGGTTGTGATAGCCTCTTGCAGAATGCTTATAAAGAAAAAGTAAAAACACAGTTTATGGTGATTTATATGATGATATAAATGTAGGCAGTGAACAAACAAAATTATTCAAGTGATTTTTAGAAAAGCAAACAGCCATTATTACTTTTAAAAATGCATAGTGACATATAATTTGTGCTGTGGGGATGGTGTGGTCTGACAGCCTCTGCAGAAATGGGGTCTAAGCTCTATGAGATGCCTATTATAGGGAGTGGATATCAGAGGTCTGAAACAGAAAACAGATGAAAAATTATTCTGATCACTTCTTTGTATGAAAAAAATCTAATAAATGTACCAGAACAAGGTTGTTTCCCCCGAAATGAGTGCTGTAGTTGCATTGTAAATGTCTCCCAGAGGTCATAGGGTTAAAGGCGTAATCCCAAATAATCCTCTCCAGTGCGGAGCCATCAAGAGGCAAGGCCCATTGGGAGCCCTTAGGTCACTGGGCATCACACCCTTGAATGAAGTAGTGAGACCCCAAGGCCCCCTTTTGTCTTGACCATCAGCTGAACAGCTTTGCTCTGTGACAGGATGAGACAGTTCAGTGTGGTGGGTATCACTCATGACTGGAAATCTCAAAAACTGTGAGCCAAAGTAAACCTTTTCTATTCACAAGTTGACAATCTTGGGTGTTTTGTTACAGTAACAGCTAACACACCAGGAGTAAGTTATGTTTCAAATCTCCATTCCAAAAGGAACTGAAAACCACAGCAGCAAACACATCTAAAGAACAGAATCTCTACATAAATGTTACTGTATTCATAAATAGAGCTATAGGAGACATGGAGATAGTTTTCTATGTTGCATTATCCTGGTGTGGTTTCTTTTGCTAACAGTTGGGATAACTACATAAAATGGAAGTAAAAAAATGAGAGTACTACCTTATAAATGTAAAGATTGAGCTTCACAGTAGTGGTGTTAAGTAAAAGTATTAAAGTGGGTTAAGTCAGATTTTGGTGCGATAATTAATAGGCAGTCTTCACTATTCTAGGTAGTATCATATTATAGTTATGTGAAGCTTAATTTGGAGGGGATTCAGTAATTTTATAATTTCTAAACTGACCTTCTCTTCAGAACTTTGCAAATATACAGTCCTGTATTCAAGTTAGGGGATAGTCCTTCAGGTTATATTTGTGGGTCTAGCATGAAGTAACTTGGGATTGTGATTCTAAGTCAGGGACAGAAACTTTAAGTGAACAGAGAGGTTGAAGTGAAGTTAAGAGAGCAGGAGAAAATTTGAGGGTATAAAGGCAAAAGATGTGCACAAAGAAATCACAGAAAGATGAAAATATTTGATAGAGAAATATTCCATGTATGAAATATCAGATGGACTATGAAAATATATTTACCTGTGGATGATCAAAAGGCATCTTTTTAAGTGAAATTTTAGATAACTGACTTTTAAAAAGTTCTACTTTTGTAATCCAGAGTCATAGCACTTCATCATATAAATCATGAAGAGACCAAGTAGAATGAAAAGTGCTAGGAGAGGACTCAAGCATTCATCTGTCTCTATTAATAAATTGTCAAACCTGACCTTGGTATAAACAGCTTTGTTATGATGCTGGCCGCTTTGTAAATCATGAGCTCAGGGCCATCAGATGAAGGCTTATGTTCTCAGTCTTAATATTTATCATGAAGATCCACTTATTTCCCTTTCTGGGAAAGAAAATAATCTGTATGTCAGATTTTTCTTTTCATGTAATCTATCTCAAAAGAGGGAAAAAAGCAGGATTAATAGTTATGGATTTCTATTAAATAATTCAATAAATCATAATCATATGAATATTTTAAATTTAACTTAATTTATATTTTAACTCAGAGAATAGAAAGGTTTCCATATGTAGTTCCCTGTTCTACTCAATAAGTCTTTTACTAGATATTATGTAAAACAATCTTTAATTCATGCTTACTATGTGCTGGTCTGTGCAAAAATTAGCAATAAGTGGAGCATTTTGTTTTATGATTCAAATAGGAATACATTTCTATTTCAGGTACTTGGTTTTTAGATTCGGGTGAATGGATGGCATACTGTACATTTCACTCTTCATTAAAAATCAAACACTGGTGAAGCGTAGATTTTTTGTTTTTTGGTACTGAGGATCAAACTCGGGACCTTGTGCTTGTGAGGCAGGTAGCAGAACCACTGAGCTAGTCCCCGGCCCAGTATAGATTTTTTTTGAATTAACGTTTTGTTTCTTCAAAGTGTTCTGCTGAATGGTAGTAAATTTCAATTTATTTTTTTTTCCTGGAGGAATGACTCACTGCTTATATGATCAGGAAATGAAAACTGGTAAGTCTATTATCAAAATCAGATGACTGTATGCAAGTCTTGTTTACTCTTCTGGATACTTGCAGTCAAATTTTTATGTAATTTTTACCCAAACACTTATACATAGAAAGAAGCACAAAAGCTCAGCAACATGGGTAAGAGAATATAAATGTATTTATGTGGAGGAGAGCTTAGTGAAAGCATTAACAATATTAATTCTTCCTTTCCTCTAAAAGAAGAGAAGCCCTAATTAGGCACACAGACACTACTATGCCACTACGTGTTTTAAAAATCCATGTGCTGGAAACTTAATGTACAAAGTTGTATGTTAAAGGCGCTTGGGAGTGAAGCCCTTCAGAGTTGATCAGCTCAGTGGAGACCCGGAATATCCTGCCTCCATGCTCTTGTGCCTCCCAGCTTCCAGAACCACCTGTGAAATAAATTTCCATCCTTTGCAAACCACCAGGTCTCAGGCAGCTTATTGAAGCAACAGACAATGGACTAAGCAGAAACCTTGCTGAAGGTCACTTCTCTGGGTGTCCTTATAGGTCAGTGTGGCCACAGGACTGATTCCTGCCCAAAGAGGTGTGCAAGGAAGCAGTGTCCTCTCGTTTGATCTAGTGTGTATGGGCAGGGGGGGCCTTTTGCTTTCTTCCTCTCTGGTCAGTGTGATGTGGGCGTGCAGGTGAGGGCTGGGCTGGCCACTCAGCAACCCAGGAACCGGAGCTGGAATCTGCAGAGGAGGTTTGCAGGCAGCATGCTGGTAGAGACCTGGATGCACTGATGTCCAGGATCGTGTGGCCCAGGGCGCTCTCCGTAAGAGAAGTAGACACCCACCAACCTCTTGCTTGAGGCACTGGTGCCCCTCTTATAGCAGCCACACTGGGCCCTAAATAATTCAGTGCGGCATCTTAGTCATTTTAAGAAACACCTGAGGCTTGATCGGAAGGAAGACTAGGGATCCAAATTGGCCAGAGGAAATGTCTGACTAGAGTGTGTTAATAGCAGATCGGCATCAGCCACAGAGTTTTCTGTGAAGATGGGCCTGTTGTCCACTGTTGGGCTCTGTAGCCACTGCTCACAGACATATCCAGCATTTGGAATGTAACTTTTCAGAAGAATGGGATTTTTCTAAATTTTAGGTAATGAAAATTCAAATAGCTACACGTTGTTAGTGACTATGTTCTCGGACTGCGGTTACAAACACACATTGATTCGTTATTCTATGTTGTCCAGTCACAAAGCCCATAAACCATTCTCCCCAATCAGAAGAAAGATGCTGCTAAAAATATGTCCGAAAAATGGTTAAATATGTGTGCTCACCACTTCAATTACCACCAGGCTGCATTTCTTTAGTTTCTATGTATCAGTACTGAGCTAAATTTTTTATTTTTCCAGCCATCATATCCGCTTTGCATGTGTTTGTGGAAATACAAAACAGCTGGACGGCTTCTTGCACCTGCTGTCAGTGCGGCCACACATCCAGCTGCCTCTCAGGATTACAGGAAGATGCCAGGTGCCGGCAAGAAAATGCTTTGCTCCTGCCTGGGGCTACCGTTCCAGGGCCTCTCTGCTTCCTTATGGCGACTTTTTCGACTGGAAAGTGGATTTGTTTAAAGGATCCTCCGTTTTTGTTTTTTGTTAATACATAGAAGAGAGAAGGTTGTCACACACAATTCCTTGAATCATCTTTCTTTGTCCCAGATGATTCCTACTGGTTAACTGGAATCCAGGAATCAAATAGAAGACACTTCTAAAAAAGAATGAGGGCTTTATACATTGTAAATTCCTCTTTCAAAAATCGTTACGTATTATTAATAAAAGCTGCCTGATCCACACTCCCTTAGGGTAGAGAAGAAGAGATTCTCCCACCTCTAGAGCATTGCTACCTTGGGCTCTTCTTGAGGACATCAGAAGCAAGAGCAAACACAAACAAGGTGCCGGCTTAAAACAAGGTTGCTGGGTGATATCCATGCAGAAACATCGCAGAATCAAGGGCTTTACAGTTCTTCACAGTTGTAATCATGTAAAACCTTGTCTTATTGTCACTTTTCTAAGAATGAATTTGAATCTTTCCTTCAATATCATTATGAGAGAAGTCCATGAACACATCAAATTGCAGAGAGCATCTGAAAGCACAGCATCTAAGTCTTCGTGGTGATACTGCTCTTTTCATATAATTTTCAAATGTGTTTCCAATATTCAGATGATGAGTAATTGCATCATATGTTTTTCACATTTGTAAAATTATACTATTGGGAAAAATAGGTTGAAGGAAGACAAGGGAGACTCTTTGAGTATTTACATTCGGTCAATTTGGCCTTTTACAGTTTTTAATCTTTGTTTATACATGTGACTCTGTACTACATTGACTATTTTTCCAAAATCATAGATGAAGAAACTGAGACTAAAGAAGATAAATAACATTGCTCACATCCCTCTAACTGTATATGGTAGAAGAAAAGTAATTAAATCCATGATTTCCATTCCTCCTAACCTTGTGGTCTTTATATCAGATAAGTGTCTTAGCTTAACATTAATTTTCCTTTTTGATGACTCTTTTTACCAGTCCCTGTTTTACTCACCCTATAAAGTCCCTCTTAGAAGAGTGCTGAGTATTTTGGCATGCAAGACTGTAGTCATCAACTACCTGAATGTACTTGGCTCTTGTGCCTTATTTTCTTTTGTGTTGTTTGTTTTGTTTTTACTGCCAGCCTTTTAAATTGCACAGTGTAATACTATTAGAGTTAAAGGTTCAGAGAAAAGTGTAGACCTTGGTAGAGCCGAAAGCTAACATAATCAACACTGGGCCCCAGAAATGGAATATTGCTCGGTCACTGTCTGTCCTCCAGGAAACTTGCTGTTGGGCTGCTGCTCTGTATGACAAAAAGCACACAGTGCTCTGTGTTGATAATTACTTCTGCATAAATCCACTAACAGTACAGTTTAGATTATTTTGTATTAAATACAAAAAATTGAATAATATATATTTTTCCTCATTCTTTATTTGTTAATATGATGTTATCTATGTCTTAGCCTATAGATCTAGTATGCTATGTATTATAGCATTAGTTTACATGTTTATACCACTTACTTCTTATGAGAAAAGGAAACCAGAACACCTTGAAATAATACCTTCAAAGTATTCTGAAAAACCCCTCTGAACTCACAATTATGTTCCTCAATTATAAACTATATAGTTTTTTTTAAAGAATGAAATAAGTGTTTCTACAGGTAATACTAAAATCTGAGAGAATTTACACCATCACTTAACAAAATTTTAAGAAATATACTTTGTGAATCACAAAATACAGAAAGAGATGGTGAGCAGAGAAGTAGATAAGTATATATAAGACTTTAAAATTCAGAAAAATAGTATGTATGCCTTAAGGCAGTGATGTTAGGGTTCGAATGTTTTAATAACACTACCACTTTTAAAAGGTGCAAAAATACTAATGCTATACTTCATTTAAATATTTTGTGGGAAATTATAAAGGGTAAACATGAAAAGGATAGTGAATAAAGAATAAATTCCTATCATGTGGAATGAAAATATGCAACAAAGCAACAAACTAGTATGAGCGATGCTCTATTTCTGATATTGGATGCTGTGTCATGGGAAGTCAGGTTGATTTTTTTAAAATTTTACATTAGAAACATTATATAAATATAAGAATATAAAAATTTAGAATTTGAAAAAATCATACAGTAGTAATATCTACCATTCAAATCAGAGGAAAATATAACTCATGCCTTTTTTGTTCCAATTACATGTATTTAACAGGAGAATTCCGCTCGCGGACATTTCAAGTTACTGTACTCAGATCTTGCTCCAAGTGCAGAGCCTTTCCTTGTACTTTCTTTCTTATTTTGTCTGGTTCTGCCTGAAACGAACCTCTGGCATTTAAATTGATGGCAAATGTACTTCACTCTACAGAGCTGGAAGCTATCAGTCTTCATTATGCCAGGCAGGTTTTCTGTCCTGTCTTCTGTCTTTCCCTAGCGGACATCAGTTAACCAAGTCTCAGATGTTCTGTAAGGTCACTGATAATGTTTGCCATCAATGTGATTTATAACTTTAAATACATGGACTATGCTTTGAAAACAAATCTTCAATTTAAATGAATCAGATTTGCCTCTGTGCTTGTAAAAATAAAGCAATGATCCAAATGTTCAACTCTGGCTACTGGGCTGTTACAATGCTGTCAGGATGTGCTGTTCTTCTAAATTGAACAACTCGGCTCACTTGCATCAGGCCCCTGAGTTCATTTTCAAAGACATGTCATATTTAGTTTAAAAACCTAAAAATGGAGGCATCTTTTCGCCTGCAGTAAACTTAATATTTAAACAGATTCAGCTTGAGTAATATCCTCATGCAGCTGTGGGCTTACTCTTTAATAAGCCCCAGATTTACAAGCAGAATTTGATGAGATACCGGGACTATGCAAAATTTCTGATGTATCTTGCACATACAGGGATTTTATATACTCCCAGCGTATCACCAGAGTTACACAGTATTAACTCACTCTGCACTTTCAGTTGCAAAGAAAAGTAAGTGGTTCATGGTGGCCTTAATAAAGCTGCAAATCCAGATAGAGATCAGATGAACTTACCGGAATTATGAGAAATATTTTAACTGTAAGAGGGCATCAGAATTGGAGTTATTTTAGCTTGAATATGGTTAGTATGCAAAAATATCACAATAGACCTAAAGAGGTCTTATATTTAGTACTATATACTGTATTCTTTTTCATTATAATGAATTATATTAAGCCCACTGAAAATGGAATACTAAACATGTTCCCAAGTGCCCACCTTCTAGGTTAAGTAATACAACATTTTACATACAATTTAAGCTTTCTTTATATTATTTCTCAATTTCATTCTTCTCTGTCCTTTATTAACTTTTATTGACTAGAGACACTATCTCAAATTTCACATTTAAAATTCCTGTGCATATTTTATATTTTTATTCAGTACATTTGCACCCCAAAATGCAAATTTTCTTCTTGAATGTTCTTAAATTTCCTATGAAAATATCACTCTATAGTTAATTTTTTACTTGAATGCATTTTGAGATTGGCTTATTTTGATGTAATTTTCTCTACTTCACTAATTTTCACTCTGCATCCATCCGCCTCGACAGAGTTCAGTTCTTTACACTTTCTCCTTGTTACAAGAATTCAGTGATACACATATTTGGATGTGTCTCCAACCAAGAAATTCTCTTAATGAATTACAAACTAGATGCATAGTTGTTTCAGAACTATGAACTACATCCAGAGTGAACCATTTTATCTACTATTGACAGTATGAGTATTGCTCCTTTACTTCACTCTTCCAGACTTCATTCGCTGCCCGAATTACTCAGATTAGCACTTTTGCCACTGTCCCTTACATATATTTGTAATTACATATATTTACATACATATATTTGTATGTATTTACATGCATTTTACAAACATATATTTGTAAATTACATATATTTGTAATGTAGTTACATTCTCCTGTCAGATTCTACATCCTCTCCTGGGTTCTGCCACATCCTAAATTCCTTGTTTTAAATCTAATTTATTGGTACATTTTTGGTATGGGTTATGATCATATTCATTGTTGAGAATTTGTGCCTGTACGTGATGTATCTTAGTTCCTGCTTTTCCCCATTCCCCTGCACTCCCTTCCACTCCACCCACCCCTACTCACAAAAGCTTTGTTTACCACAAAGACCTTCACATCACAAAGAGTTGGATTTAATGCATATCCAGACCTAAGCTCTTTTTGAAAATTGTGCATATGCATTAAATTCAACTCTTTGTGATGGGACGGCCTTTGTTGTCTGACAAATACTAGTTGTGATTATCAGTACTGCGTTCTACAATTGTATTTACCATACTTCTACAGTAACATGCTGCACAGTAGTTTCACTATCGCCAAATTCCCCTGCATTTCACCAGTGCAAACAGAAAACCTCAAATTTGCAAGTGGAAGTGCATACATACGCGCACATACATGCACACACACACACCCCCCTCCCCAGTAACCACTAGTATTTTTTACATCTGTAAACACAAACCTCTTTTGAAATGTCATAGATTTAGGATTACATCGGATGTAACATTTTGAGGCTGACATTTATTTATTTTTACCTTGCTTGGCGGTATACTTTTGAGATCCATCTGCTTCCTTGTATGCCTGGCTGAGACCTTCCTATTTATCTCCGAATCACGTCTAATTGTACAACAGTTTGTTTCTACATTTTCCTGTTTGATAGGGACCTTGACTGCCCCAGAGTGTGACAGTTGTGAATACAGCTGTTGTAATCACATGCAGGTTTTCACATAGAGATTAATTTTTAAATCCATTGTGTCCATACCTAGAAAAGCCATTGCTGGATTATGTATTGAGACTTTGCTGAGCTTTGTAGGAAACCACCATACTCTCTTCCCAGTTGCCGGCTTAATTTTGCGTTTTCCTTTCCATGGAGTGTTTCTGATGCCTCTCCTTCTGCACTAGCAGCTGATATTAACAGGTAAGTAAGGGTTTAAGTGATTCTCCATTATCAGCTTAATTTACATTTCCCTAACTACAAATGAAGTTGACCATATTTTCATATGTTTATTTGTCATTTGTATACCTTCTTGGGTGAGGTGTGGGCTCATGTGTTGCTCATTTTTTAAAATTGGATTGTTTATTTTTTTATTGTTAAATTTAAAGATCTTCAGGATACAGTGTCTTCACAAGACATATATGTTAGCAAATATTCTCTTCTTAGCGTGTGGTTTAGTTTTTTATTGCTATATAAATAATCGTAATGTAAAATTTTATTTTTAAATTAGTAAGAGTTGCCTAATTTCCACTGTTTATGTGATTGGTCATTCTGCGATCTATTTTAGAGAAGTGGTATCATTATTGGCAATATATTCTAATAAAGTGCCACTTGCTGTTAGATTAAAATATTTCCAGGTGTCTGGAAGACTTCCTTAACCAATGTAGTCCATTGTAATAGTGGCAGAAACCATCATAACACTTTGATAACAACCACAAGTTAAAGCAATGATTTTTGAATGCTGAACGTGAAGCACTGATACTGTCAATGAACAAAGTAGCATGGATTCTATTCTTGCAAGATAGCAATGGAGTCAAGAAGAGAGGCAGTGTGATTAGCAAAAGTGAGAGACAGTGATTCTTCTCTCCACATTGTCCCTCAGGGCTCAACCAGAAACAGGAGGTAAAGACAGGGGTGGAAAGGGAAAGGACAAATATAAATCCACTCAAACTTTAGCAATATCGAGAGGGACCAAACAAAAGGAGAGACATGAGAGAAAGTAGTGCTATTGGAACCCAAACTAATGGACTAATGGTCACCTGATCCATGGTAGGTCAGTTTGGTGGCAGGTGGAACTAAAGAGGAGATGAGACAAGACCGAACGAGACCACTGTGTCACTGGAGCTGGGGGGGGGGGCTTGCAGAGAGAAGAGAAGGAAAGGGGAGGGGAGAAATAGTCTGGCTTCTTTCTTCTTGCCATGTTCCAGTCTTCTCTGAAACATTCATATCAGTAGATCCCAAACTAAAACCAGTACTCAAGGTACCCGCCTAGATAATCCAGGATACTCTCCACCCCAAAACCTCATTTTGTCACATTTGCAAAATTTCTTTTGCCACATGAGTAACATTCACAGATGCAGGAATTAGACTCTGGATGTCTTTGGGGGTCACTGCACAACCTGCTGCAACTTTTATAACTGTGTGAGATTGGATTATAGATTATGCTTAAAATGCAATACTAATAATGCAAAGTATGGTGTGTGCTAAAGTGAGAGAGAAAATAAATGAGTGAAAGAGAACATTTTAGTTCTTGGAGAGTATCCAACTTTTGTTCTTTGTTTTCAAATTGGATTAAGGCCCAATAAATCTTCCTATTGAACAAAATTCCCTCATGTATAATTATAGGCTCTTTTTTTTTTTTTTTTTCCTTTCATCTCAGAAGCTTTTGGAGATAAGGAATCAGGACTTTCATGTATTTCAGTTCAAATGAGCACATTGAAAGCTTGCAGTGAATCTGACCCCTCCCCTCAGTTAAAAGACTGTGGGCTGGGGATTTAGCTCAGTGGTTTCGCCGCCTGCTGCACAAGCACAAGAACCCGAGTTCGATCCCCGGTACCAAAAAAAATTTAAAAAGTTAAAAGACGTTGAGTTCAGCACACAGGGCCTGCTGCCCAGGGCCAAAGAGGGGGCTGTGGCCTGAGAGTGGCTAGGCAGTGAGAAGCTCAAAGACGACCCCAGCCTGGGCTAGGAATGTGTCCCATTTCATATATTTTCTGGTTTGTGGGCATTTAACTTGTAGCATTAAGCCCCAAAATATTACTTCCTTTTAGCACATACAAGAATATTTCCCATTGTGCAGCTCAACATGTTAAGGCAATGTTTTGCTTTCTAGATTAATCTCACTCTCAAATCCTGGAAGGATGACAGCATACAGAACATCATAAGAAGAAGTCAGGAAACCCTACAGAGATCTGGAACAACAACGCTGAAGCGTGGCTGCGCAAAGCAGCTGGACACACTGTCGAGTGCTGAGCTCAGGTCAAGCGGATGTAGCGACAAGGTGGTGTTGAGCTCCAAGTGAGGGGCTTCGGCATCTTCCCCGTAGCCCTGCTTCACCTTCAGAATCCTGACATCCTTTCCCCACTTCAAGAAGACTTTCTCTGCTCTGGAAAACGTCTCTGGGGGAAGAATGCTTTAGTACCCCTTCTGTTTCTGTTCCATCAAACTAATATTGCCCACAGCAATGGGGCAGCCTCCTCAGCCTGGGTGGCCACTGGTTTAAGACAGATCCACAAATAGTCGCCTCTTAGAAACCTGAAGGTTACTATGAAGGATCAGGGGGAAGCTTGTGTACAGCACAATGTTAATTTATTGTATACATCGCAGGTTTCAGCTTCTGAGCAGTAACAGATTTTTATTACTCTTATTACAATGCACAGTGAAAAGCTAAAAAATAAAAGCTGATGATGCCTACTAATATTTTGTACTTTTAAAATATGTTCTAAAGGCTGTGAATCTAAATTACATATAATAACGCCAACAATGTGTGGTTGATCATGAATAAAGCTATGCATCTGACTTTCAGAATTGTTCCAGTAATACATATGGTGACTTTGCACTAACTTCTTGGTCTCATAAATAATTCCCTCCGTGACCAATAGAGCATGGGCATGGGATGATGAATTAAGATTTTGCTGCAGTCAATGGTCATCACAAGAACAAAGTTAGAGGTTACAAATGGGAATGGATAACAAGATGTGATTTTAATAACACAAATTTGTAGCAAGTGAAACACATTAGTCACAGATGCAAAGACCCAATCATGATACTGTTTTACCTCAAGGCATTCAAAATTAATGGCAGTTGTAGTACTTGGTTGTTTTCTTATTTACTGACATAGATACATTTTAATAATACTACCATTTAATTTTTTTCAAAAGTAAGAAGGATTAACCTAATATAAAATTTAGAAATATTTATTTACATTAAGGATGAAAAATGCAAATGCTTTTATGAATGGTATGTACAATTCGATAATTTTGATGGCCTTTCTAAACTGTTTTATTACAGAATAACACACGGTGGATTTTTTAAATCTATAGCAAATTAAGCAAATGAAAGCATTCTATTATGAAAACGTTTACAGGGAAATAAGTGATATGTGACTTCAATTTCTGTTTCTTCTCAGTGGAATAAAATAGGTTTTGTCAGAAGTTTGAAACTAGAAGAATCATTGCATCTTCAAAGTAGGAGAAGATGTTCATAGCTCCAAAGCCCTGAGGCATTTGGAAAGGGGAAGTCTACATCTGACAAAATGAAGATTGACCAGAGGGTTTAGAAAGAAAGTCAGACTTTCTTTTTCATTGCTGTTTTTTTCTTACTTTATGGTACAAACTTTTTTGATACAACTGCAGGTTTTCTTTTCATTTCCCCTTAAACATACACAGTGTGTAGCTATCACTAAACAAAGAGTTTTCTTGTTCTCTTTGTTGTTCAATCCACCCAGTGGGGCTTTCCTTCTCTCGGGGAAGACCCAACTGACTGTACAGCAATGCCCAGCAAGGGATAACACCCACACTAAATTTTAATTCACTTTTGAGAACTTCTTTCAAAGGACCACATGGTTTTTTCCCTGGATGGTTCTGGTAATTAGAGAAGGATGCTCCACGATCCAATTCTTACAGCAATGCCCTTCAGCGCCTTCCGAGTTTGTGGAGCTCAGCATTTCTTTGATAAACTACATTCTCACAAGTTTGGAGCCTAACTGGCATTTAGCAAGCCACAGGCAGGAAATTTGGAATACAATCCATACAACATATTGAACTAAATTTCGATCGGATGAAATTTAGCTCATTCTTTTTTATATGATGTAGGATAATAGCATGAATTTGTAGTGCTTAGGTAGTCATGTGGATATCACTTCTTTTCCAATTACTTGTGTATTGATTTTCTCCACAGTAGGAGACAAGGAATTGCTGAAATGCATGGGAAGGCTTGTACTCATGCCTTCTTCATTGTTTCGGCTTCATATTAGGCTGTTCAAGAGAAATCTTGGATTAGGAAATTGTTGTTTTTGGTACCGGAGATCGAACTCGGGACCTTGTGCTTTTGAGGCAGGTGTTGGCACCACTGAGGTAAATCCCCAGCCCTAGAAATTGTATTTTTTACTGGCATGAAAGTTCTTGTCTTAGTTTTCCATTGATATAACCAAATACCCAAAGTTGGGTAGTGTACAAATGGGCCATTTGGGTCCAGTTTTAGTAACCAAAGGTCTAGATTTGATTCTGGGGAGGACCTACAGGTAGAAGGGATCATAGTGGGGCCTGTTTGTGTGGGAGTGAGAGATCAGATCGAGGACCATGCAGGAGGCTAGGAAAGTGGGGAGGGAGGGGCCAGCCTTGCTCTTTCATAACTCACTCTCCCAGGAACCAAACAGGGTCCCCTCAGAATTCCATTAATCTCTCCGAGGGCAGCGTCGCCAGTCACCTCCCTCTCGGCTTCAACTTCTAGGGCTTCCTTTAGCATTCACATGCCACACTCTGGACCAAGACCCAGCCCTTGAACGCTGAGGGTCCACCCGCAGGGAAACTCCAGCAGTCCTCACCCTGTAAGGGAGCATTGCTACCTTGTTTGTTATTCAGCGCTTATTTGCAATAAATACTGAAGTGCAATCATTCTATGTAGCAACAGAGTATCAGCAGTTACAGAGCCCACAGGTGGAGACAGACAGGCCCCTGATTTAGTTGACCTTAGAGAGCTGCTTGTATGTAACAGCTGGGCTGTGAGGGCCGGAGACACCCTGTCCACGAAGCTCAATCAGACTTTATTTGCCAGCACAAATTTATTTATTTTTTTTTTTTTGGTACTGGGGATCAAACTCAGGACCTTGCGCTTGCGAGGCAGGCACCAGAACCACTGAGCTAAATCCCAAGCCCTGACAAGCACAAATTTAAATTCTCCTTTCAAATACCCAGAAACCACGTATAACCTACATCCAATTGTAATGTTTCCCAATTAACATATAATTTCATTTGGCTTCATCTGACTTACAAATGTGCAGTATTGAAGAATATCAATACATAGCAAGTTATAAAAATAAAGCTTTTATGCTAAAAACATAGGAATGGCATACACCAAGATGTCCATGTGTAAATGAAATCTTTTTAAAATTATTTTACATTGGTGATACCATTGACAATAATACTAAACATAAGAGTTGGACTGTCTGCTTTCCTTAAATGGGTTCTATGTAAAAGAGCACAACATAATGCAGTTTTTAAGGATTGCTCCCTTTAGTCATCACAGCAGCGGGAGTGTGCACCTTCTTTCTGCTGCACCAATACAAAGAGCAGAAAGCTGCCAGGCGGACAGCAGGAACCCCCGTTCCCCCTACCTGGGAATGGCATCAGTCACTTTGAGTCCCGAGAGTGTGCTACAGGACACCCTCGGAATATAACGCTGCAGCCTCTTGGTCACAGGTTGCACAGTCATGGTGCAAAAGTGTGGCGAATGTGTCTGAGATCATTTTTAAAGTGTAAAATACAGCATGTGTCATATTTTCTGCCTAAGCAGACTCCCAGCGAACAGTAGACTGTCCGAGTCCTAACAGGGCTGGGACTGGAGAGGGAACAAACGCAAATTCCATGGACAGTACACAAAGATTTAGCATGCAGCTACGTTTCCATCTGCTACTTCTTAAAAATTATTTCTATGGTACCAAATACTACAGAGATCATGAAATAAAGATATGAAGATGGGCTGACTTCCTTGAGGATTTATCCTGAAGAAAAATTGAAACTGAGATGACAGATAATAAAATATGAAATCCATGATTTATAAGTCTTCCTCTAACTTCTAGAATTACTTTTTCCATTCATTTTGTTAGCATTCAGAAATCTCAAAGGACTCAAAACTTGGCTCAAAACAGAAAAGGCAGGGATGAAATATAAGGGAATACACACACACACACACACACACACACACAGTCCTACCAGTGCTCACAAATGAGAGCTAGGAGGTGTCTCTCTGCCAAGTGGCCCGCATCTACCATTTCCCAGATTCTTTAAAAGGGGCCATCCAAGCCTTCCTCCACAGAACTAAGGAGACCTACACCCTCTTATATATGCTGCTAATTCCCCTCGACCTCCAGGATCTGTAAGTAAAAATGATAGAACTAATTTCCTCTTGCAGCAGTGTATCAAATTTGTCCCTTCTATCTGAAGAACTAGAGATTTCTCCAGGCAAAGTTTTCCCTGGAACATCAGGAGGACGAGGTCAGGGTGTCCCTCATTTCCAATGAACTCACCATGTCACCTTCCTGTCACTGGGACCCGGAACCCACAACATAAAGGATGAGAGGTTTATTGCGCTCATGGCTTCAAGACAGAAACAGCAGGTGCAGGGCTTGCGGGGAGGAAAAGGTGCTCAACCCACAGCAACTAGGAAGTGGAAAGGGAAGGCAGGGGACAAGAACTCAGCCTTCAGGTCACAACGGCAATGAAGCATTCCGTGTTCCTCGGAGCAGGCTGCACTTCCTAAGAGCACATCAACCTGAGAACCCAACTATGGATGAACTTGGGATGAGGACAGAGCCCCAGGATGCACCGTGCTTCACAAGCCCTATCTCTGAACACGGGAGACTTTGGGGGATGTTTTAGATCAAACCATAGAGCCATCGTACGGCCAGACAGCCGAACACTAGCCCATGCACCGTGTAAGGAAGCATCCTGTGAAAAGCAGGCTGAAGCATCCTCTGCCAGGCCCCCATTTCCCTCCGTGGAAGGGCTGGGGAGCCTGGGTTAGCCAGGAGCTCTCCAAACACAGTGCACACCCTCATACTTTCCGCTCTCAGTGTCTTCCAGAGGACGAGGTGTAAGCGCATTTCTCCAGTTCAGTGGCTCCAAGGAAGGAATTGGAGCTCTACTGCTCTGTTCTCATCCACTTCTTTCCCCCATACAGTGGACCCTCCAGTTACGACTGGCCTCACATAGAACAACTTTGGTTACTACAGAAATTTTACTTTTAACTTATGACCAAAGTCTTGAGTTACGACCTGATGCCAGTCTTTCCAGTGTGGGGTTAACTGAGAAATCCTGGGCCAGTGTCTAAGGACACTGAGATCTGCCTGGGAGAAAGTGTGGCCTAAAATGATACAGGAGAAGACTGAAGGCTGTGTAGAGCAGCCGAGCCTTCAACTGAGCCTGCAGTCGGTGACACTGTCGCTGTAGCAGAGTCCACGGCTGGCAGGTAGACAGTGATGCTGAGGAACTGGTGGAGGAACACTCAGAGGAACTGTCTACAGAGAAACTTCAGCAGCGTCCGGTTGAGCAGCAGAGAACAGCAGCTGAGGAGCTTTCTGAAGAGGACTGGAAAGCATCAACAATCGGTGCAGTAAAGTTCTTCTGAAATAAGGGAAATCCTGAAAAAATGGGCAGAGCTACAAACATTTGCAGAGAAGACACCCCGGCAGAGAAAAAGCCAATCACTGCATTCACTTGCTTAATGGCAATGTCATGTCATACTACAGAACGAGGTTACAGAAAAGACAGAAACAGACGACCTTAGAGCAGTTTTTAGTTCTGAGAAGGTTGAGACCTAGTGATCCAGAGCAGGTCCTAGTGGGTACAGTCTCTCCCAAGGAGAGAAAGGACACCAGAGAGCCAGATTCCTGATGCTCTTATGGAAGGGGCCTCTCTTCCCAAACAATAACCACCTTCCATTTCATCCTCCAGTCCTGCAAGCCAAAGATGTCAACTGGAGTGGTGAGTACAGTCTGAAATTGTTGTTTCTGGTAAACTAGGCGCATTTTATAACTTTTTGCTGAATACACTAGGAAAATTATTGGTGTTTCTGGTAAATTACGCACCGTATACAACCTTGTTATTATGAAAAGATTAGTTAAGGGGTGCTTAGGGAGGTTCAGAACACATTATAGGTATTTCCATTGTTTCTTAAGGGAAAAATAGTCTTGACTTACAACCAATTTGAGTTATAACCAGTCCTCGTGAACGGATTGAGTTCGTAAGTTAAGGGTCCACTGTATTTTTTTAATTGCAGTGTTCTTTCCACAGTGTTCCTTTCTTCCTCTTCTTGGCTGCGTTTCCTCTGCTGCTGGGATTCAGAATGCAAGTGATGAAAACTCTGAGAGAATCCAACAGCCCCGGAAATAGGTCCAGCTTGAGATTTTGCTTTACGCTAAGTTTAAATCAGAAAATGAAAGTGTTAGCAGATTTGAAAGACCTTCTGAAATTGAGCTAGACCAGTGTGGATAAGAGAATATACAAAAGAAGTAGTACCCAAACACTAACCCTAGATGTTCCATTCACTACCATAGGCTAAGGGTGCTTATCTGGATGATGCACACAATACCACTCCTTAGCTGCGGTGTAGTTATTAAATTGAGTGGTGTGGGTCAGTTGTCTAGCTCAATTCATGCTTTGGGGAAAAAGGTTGTTTTCCTTCCCTTCACTATTTTTTAAAAAATTCTTTTATTGGTACATTTCAGGTATACAATATGTTTACGTTTATCACTGGGTGCTTGTACCTGTACATGATGAATCTTGGTTCTTACTTTTTCCCCCATCATCTGTTAATGCAAACCCAGGAATTCACCCAGAAGATTACATTTGATTGGAGTTGGACTTCTGTTATTATTTTGAGAAGGAAAAATGTGTTTTTATGTATCTGAAAATCTAACTATAAGTATCTGAATAATGAGAATAAATGGCTCCAGATTGATTGACTATTTGGGGGTTTTGTGTACACTATAAGGAAGAGGGACTCCTGAAGAGCTTCAAGGACTGGTTTCACTCCACACTTTAAGTTTAGGTTTCTAGTAATACTATAAATAGATACCAAAAACTGGGCTGCTTAAAAATGACAGAAATTCATTGTCCCTCGGGTGTGAAATCTGGAAGACCAAACTAAGACGTTAGCAGGGCAGGTGCTCTCTGACAGTGCCAGGAAGGGCTGGGGGATCCCTGCCTCTATGGGCCTTTCACGTGCTGTGGCCTGGGCTGCATGGTTCAGGGACCTGGCTGCTCCCTCCTGGGTGTCTTCTCAGGTCTCCCTCTGTGTGTCTAAATCTGTCTTTCCAAAAGGACACTAGTCAGATTGGATTATGACCTGTATTAGGCTTTTCATTGCTGGCACAAAATATCTGATACACACACAATTTCAAGGAGAAAAGGTTTATTTTGGCACAGGGATTTAGAGGGTTCAGTCCATGGTCAGCTGGCTCCAAGGCACAAGTGACATGTCAGAGGGGTCTGGTGGAGAAAGCTGCTTAACTCATGGTGTCCAGAAGCAGAGAGGGAGAGGGGGAGAGAGAGAGAGAGAGAGAGAGAGAGAGAGAGCCATTATGTACTGTAAACATGTGTCCTTATCCACCTGATTCACCAGGTCTGGAACCATGTAACTTCTGGCTTTCCCCAAAGTCAAAATGACCATGAAGGGTAGATGTTTTGAATCGATTCAGGACACCAAGACAGCTGTGACAGCACAACTAAAGACATTTAGGAAAGAGGACATCTAAAACTGCTTCAGAAATTGGCAAGAATTATGAGATAAATGTTCAAAATAAAGGGAGCATTTGAGGGAGATTTATGACAATGTGTCTTTTACTGTAATATTTTTTAAAATGGAAAACATTCACTGCATTTTTCCATTAAACCTGGTATATTTTAATATCAGAGGCAATGATTTAGTCCTGCATTAGTTAACTATGGGGACATAGTCTGGTTCTGAAAAATGTGTTTTTAGGTGATTTCATTGATGCATAAACATTATACAGTGTAATTACATAAACCTGGATCATGCATTTCAATCACTCTTGATGTAGTTAACAGAGGAAACAGGAGAGATGGGGCTGGTGCCAGTGTAACACAATACACCATTTTATAGAAAACTTTTTTCATTAGAAGGAGTACTATCTAAAATAATGAAAAAATCCAGTGTAGTAAATATATAATCCAGTGACATAATCATTTATTATCATTATCAAGTAGTGTGTATCATGTATAATTATATGTGGTGCACCTTTATATGACTGGCAGTACAATAGATTTATTTAGACCACTATCTCTACAAACCCACAACTAATCCATCCTTCTAAATTACTTTCTTGTTGCTGGGACAGAATACCTGACACCCAAATTTAAAGGAGGTTTATTTAGCTCACAGTTTATAGAGACCTCAGTCCATAGTAAGCGGACTCCAAGGCAGGGTGGAGTGGCAGACAGGCATGGCAGAGGAGAAACAGTCCATGGCAAGCAGGCAGGTGATGAGGAAGCAAGCAGTGAGTAAGTCAAAGTGACCTTGGCAGCTTCTTTCTGCTGCTTTTATATTCTATTTAGGCTTGCGGGCTTAGAGAAGGTGCCAAACCAATCAGTGGACTGAATTAATAATCACACACCCTTACTCCAGCAGCACACACTCTAGATTCAGCCACCTCTGAAAAAGCCCCACCCATGACCAGTGAGGCTTTGGGGGAGGTCTAGACACAGCCATAACTTCATCACAGTGTGTTAGGATGGTTCAAGGTCACTAAGGAGGAGGAAGGAAGTTTACAGCTCCTTTCTGATCTTAGGGACCACTGTCCTCCATGCAACTCATCATTTATGGAAACTCTGTCATACATGCATAAATGTATGTTTAAAAGACCTTGATATGACTAAAAAGCATTGAAGTATCTGGTAGAGTGACTGAATGCCCCCAGTTAACAAGCAAGTGCAAGTACATCTATGAGAAATTTCTTCGAAATTTGATTGCGTGTTTTGTAAATTTCCAATTCCTAGTCTTCAATCTATATTGTTAAGAGGTAGAGAAATTGGCAACTTTCCATTCTAGTATGAGTTCTAATATATTTTTTCCCAATATTTCAGGACCCTTAAGTAAAATAATTTTACGAGAAGATCTTCAATCAAACTCCAAAGATTAGATTGCATTTATAACAATAAATTTTCCTTTTGCAAATCTTTCATTTTTATTTTTTCCCCACTCACATAAATTCTTAATAACAGCTAAAGTCACTAATTCAAAAATAATTTTTCCAGCTTGATTGATAAACAGCTGTGCTATTTGGCCTTATGTGGCTGATTTAATTTACCTAGTATGACTTCTTCTGGTCTAACCATGTTGTCACAAGTGGTAGTTTTGAAAAACAAATATTTATTTACTAAAATATCAGTCACTGAAAAGGAAAATTAATACATCAAATTATTTTCAGAATGATTTTAAAATCACCTGTTCAAGAGGCAAAACTTGTTCAGACTTATCTAACCGAATATTTTTCTACTAAAATGTAACTTGAAAAGATTTAGTTTGAACAGAATTCTACTTTGCATTTTATTTCAATGTATTTTAATGGGGCCCTATGAATTATGGAAACAGCCTTCTAATAATTCTACCAGTGTTCTTGAATGAGACACTGTAGTTTGTTGCTTACAACTTGATATCAGCAAATCAACAATCCTGATTTGACATCTGCAAAACAGCAATTATCTTAGGATAGTAGTACTCAGCAGGTATCATGAAATCTCTGGTTTGGCCCTACTTAGTTTTTTAAAATTTTTATTGTAGGATTTTAAAAAAATGTAGACTGAGATTTCTGGCTTTAAATCTGAACTTGACATATACTACTTACTAATCACCCACTCAAGTCAGTGACCCTTTTCTGAGTCAGCTTACAGATTGGATTTCTACTATAGCTAAGGAAATGGGCACTTCAGAATCTCTCATGGCAAAATGGCATAAAAGAGATTTAAATTTTTAGGCAATTTTATGCTTTCACGAGAATGAAAGATGTTTTGGTTCCAAAACATTTTGTTCTTTTTGGTAAATGTCATCTTCTATAGCATTTTGTCTCTGAATTGTTAAGATGCTTCACTCATCAATTTCTTTTTAGCTTTCCAATTTAAACAATTATTCCAAATCAATCTCCGGATACTCTCATTTTCTCTTCTCTGCAATTCCTCACCATTATTGCAGAGCTAGTGGTAGAGAATTTTGTCAGAGGTAATCAACAACAGGTTTTCTTTACAGTCTCTAAAAAATTTCAGGGCCTAGGATTTCTCCCACAAATGTAATGTACTTGGTCAGCATGAACTTAGACATCAATAGTTTTTAAAGATTCTAATATGTGGACACGCTTAGCAACACTACACAGTATCACATCCATCATCCACAGAAAACTGTCAGTCCTTCTCCATTCTTTATGCATTCAAGGTCTACCCTTGCAGTAAGTTAAGTATCTAAAAATCTGCAAACTCTATTACCAATGTTTTCTTCTAGAGTTGTGGTATATACTTCTATTTAAGGTATTTATAAATAAAAATATTTCAAAGATGCTATTCTTCTTTGACTATTTTGAGAAAATATTGATGAAGGAAGCATTGGATCATTTTTGTATTCTCTTCATATTTTATTTCATAAAAGTATAATACTGTATCATACTTTCTACTCCTTGACTCATGTTAAGTCCTTTAGTAAAGTTTCATATTTTTAAGCTTGTAGGTACTGCACATTGTATATCAGATTTATTTCTACATAGAATATAAACTTATGACCATTCTGAATGAATAAATGCAATTCTAAAATTATTACAGTTTAAAATCACTGTCAATGTTGTGAAACAAAGATGTTTTCAAAGTGTTGATCTGGTATCAATTTACTTTATCAAATAGTCTAGATTACAGTTAGCACTATTTTATTTCTTGCAAGATAATATTGTAAGATAACAACTAACTCTTTTATTCTCTTTCAATCACTGCTTTTATTTATATGTATTTCTCTTTTTCTTGTTTTTTTTTTTAACTGTCCAGGATTTCTTGTTTCTTAGGTAGTTGTGTTGATAATGAATGCAGTGGTCATTGTTGGTAGCTATTGACTGATCCTTTTTTCCTTCAGTGTCTTACTTTTTAAATCAGCTACCCCAAATTCCCCTATGTATTCTATTTGCCTGAGGACAACTGCCACAAACCCCACTTCAGAGTTAAATTGGACTGCTCAAGAGTAATCTTTGCATGTTTGCTGCAGTGGTTGGGCCCAGAACTCAGAAGCCAGCCAATCACATGACATTACCTTTAGGCAAATTTATCCAGATAACTTGAGCATATAAACCAATTTGTAGCTAAGATACATAAGCAATGATTTGCTAGAAAATTTTGGAAATGTTTTCTTCTCTCTTAAGAAAAAAATCAACCAAAAGAGATACCTTCTCTTCTTCTGAACACCGGGATATGGAGGCAAGATTCACGAAATGCTCCAGCCATTTTCCTGTTAAAAAAAAAATTGAGCTGGTTGTGATGGGACATGCCTGTTCTCTCAGTACTCTAGGAGGGTGAGGCAGTAGGGTCTAAAGTTTGATCCTGCCTAGACAGATTAGCAATTTAGGATAACCTGTCTCAAAATAAAAAATATAATGGCCTGAGGGTGTAGCCCAGTTTGAAGGCCCTGAGTTCAATCCCCAGTACGAGAGAGAGAGAGAGAGAGAGAGAGAGAGAGAGAGAGAGAGAGAGAGAGAGAGAGAGAGAGAGAGAGAGAGATATCAAGGGTGGGTGACCCAAGCAAAGAGTGAATTTGAATGATTTACATTTGAAAGCAATACAGAAAGAAACAGTTACTGGATCAAGTTAACCTTGTTGACTGTTTTACAAGACTTCTACTTTTATGAGCCAAGAATTCCTTATCATGTCTGAGAGATTTTTATGTTTCTATTGGACACTGAAGGCATTGATAATATGTAGGTATATAGGCATAAGTTTCTGATTCTACCAGAGAGGATAGCCTTGCTTTGCTGTTTGCTTTGGATTTCTGGTAGACATCTTTAGAGACATTAAGTAATTTTTTCCTACTCCTGGCTTGCTAACCATATTTATTAGGTACTTGTTTTGAATGAAACACAATTTTTTTCATAATCAGTTTGACCACATAGTTATTCTCCTTTTTCTTCTCCTAAAGTGGGCAATCCTAAGAGATTATTCATTTTGAAAATATCTTACATTTCTGGAGTGCAATTTACTTTTTCATGATGCTAATATTCCTTTAGAACACTTATTCGTGGTATATTGGTCTTTTAATACCCCTAGATGCATTATTTAAGAAAAAATTTTGAGTGATCAAAGACCAGGGCAAAATCCTAAAATATTTTAATGAGAAATATAGATGATGGCCAAGAAAATAAAACTCACATTAACACAAAATGTCACTTTGGGGAGAAAGAACACAATGAAATAACATTTTTAAAATGCTAAAAATAAAATCTGCATCAAAGTATTATGTGGACCAAAGCTATTTTAATATAAAAAAAGAATAAATATGTTCTTGGGTATAAGAAGCCTAAAATATAATAAACAAAGTTTCTCCCTGAAAACATTCTTATTAGAATTCATTTTGTGAGTGGAGTAAAAGTTACAGGATCCTGTAGGACACATGAAAAAATGAAAGTAAGAAAAATAACCTACCAAAGTACAATGCTTAAAGTCTATAACAATATATTTTAAAACTCTTCTTCAAATACAGAACATACTTTTAGGGTTGTATATAGAGTATGCTGTCAAAAACAAATGAAGATAAAAAGTCCAAAGCAGTAGTTTTCGTCACAGAAATTTGTCTCAGAAATATGTGGAGGAGAATAAATGGGAGCATAGCTCTTGGTAAGTAGATTATAATCCTTCAAATTTAAGTTAAAAACTTTTAAAACAACAAAAGCAACAATAAAGATCAAAATAATGAAGCAGGAAGGGCAGGGGAAAAGAATAGCAATATGCAATAATTTTAAAGGAGAAAGAGAAAAAAGAAAGAAAAATGCCATGGATTATCACTTAATAGAGATAATTTGGTTTACAACTCAGTAGTTTGAACAGATTTAAATGTTGTTTCTGGAATATAAAGACTATGAGAAAAATTTTAAAGAATAATTATGGCTTATAAGGCTTTTTTTTGCATGGTATATTAGTATCATACCTTTTTTTTGGTACCAGGGATCAAACTTGGGTCCTTGCATTTGCTCAGCAGGTGTCGAATCCACTGAGCTAAATCCCTGGCCAGGTATCATACCTTTAATGCACATTTATCAAGCTACCAAGATATAATAACTAACAAGAAAGCTATCTTCCACTTTCATTTTGAGGTGGACATATATATATATTTTTTGGTACTGGGGATCGAACTCGGGACCTTGTGCTTGTGAGGCAGGCACCTGAACCACTGAGCTAAATCCCCGGCCCCTGGGTGGACATATTTTTAGATGTATACTTTTTAAAGAAAGCCATTATTGTCCCCCTACCCTTTCATGGTCATTTCACACTCAACAACAAAAAGGAGGTAAATAAAACACTGACACATTTTAAGTATTTTTATATTATTCCATCTCGTTAAGAATGGAAAAATCTTTTTCCACTACGATGGTGTTCAGCTGCCTGTTTTATATTCTACTGTGAGTGCTGGAATGAGTTACAGTAACAAGTTCACATCAACTGCCTTTGGTATAGATTATATTATAGTTTAAATATATATTATACTTAATGTTTTATACGTGTGTAATATAGAATTTACACACATACATGATTCTGCTACCTATACTCACGCTTAAAGGGCAAATATAAGAGCAGTTGCAGTGCTCCTCTTCCTCAGGAACCTGTGCAGGCTGCACTACAGGGCTTTGCTGAGCAGTCACCTTAGGGCCAATGATAATGAACTGAGACCCTGGACAATACCACCTCTCACACAGGCTGAACTGGGTGTGCAGCCTCCCTGGAGCTCCACAAGGCAGGTTCTCTTTCGCTCTTCAGTATTTGTTGCCTAACAAAGTGCCTGGCTGGCAGTACCTGCCCAGGATGGCTCACTTTATTTGCCAACTTGGTTGGTCAGGGCGATGCCCAGATATCTGCGTCTCCTCTGCAGCTGGTCTGGGTGCGTTCACATGGGGAGCAGCAGGCGGAGTCACCGGCGCAGATGAGTCACCCACTCTGCGGGGTCAGGTAGAACAGGATTCGGAAGCGGGGCTGGACACCTACGCTCTTGTTCCTGTTCTCCTGTCCCGGACAGCAGAGCTTCCGGATCTCGGTGAGCAGCCAGCGCCCTCAGGCTTCGCTCTTGGGCCTCCCGATGCTGGTGCTGACCCCACCCTAGTCCTGCACAGGCCTTGTGCTCGGACTGAATGCACCTGGACTCTCCTGGCACTCCAACCTAAAAGGGACTTCTGGGCCTCCAGAGCCAGGCCTGCTAACGCTCACGAAGGATCTCTCTCCTCTCTCTTTCCCTCTTTCCATAATCCGGGTTCTTATCTGTCTCCTAGGGTGTAGAGACATCAATAGTTATGTTTCTCTACAGAACCTGGACTAGTATTATCTCCGGTTTATAAATGATCAGCAAGTGGATAAATACAGTAAATAAACACAGTCTGATTCTATCTTCAGATAATTGCAGTACTATAATTGGTCAGAATAGATAGATATACTCCATAACTCAAAAAAGCGAAGTGTTAAAAATGAATGTGAAATTTTGAAGAATTCTACTCACACAAGCAGTAGAGCTTTCAGACATCACCACGCACCAAATAATCACTTCCCGTCTCCAGTAGGGATGCCTGCAGTTTCCATCTGTGGACTCGAAAGCCAGTGCAAAGGCGTGAATGTGAGTTACGACTGTCAGTGCCTAGTCGGCCACGTTCCAGGGCGACAGACCAGTGTGGTGCTGGAAGGGGATGAGCACTACCAGAAAGCGCTGTTTGCTCAGCATGGAGAGAAATGCACAACTCCTCGCTAGTGCTCTCCAGGAGAAGGGTCACAGTGTGAGCACCAGGCTCTGCTTTGAGGGGAATGCGGCTGAAAGAACCAGGGACAGAGAAGAGCATCCAGGAATTCATTTTGTTAGCCTTTCCCCATCTCACGTGTTTGGGTCTATGAGGGACACAGGGTGTGCGGCAGGTCCAAGTCCGCTTTCCCAATAGCACTCAAGTAGCAATAGCGAAACTCCTCCCTCACTGTGAGTGCCGCTTCTCTGGTCTTCAGGGCTCAGATATATGGACCAGGCCTGATTCCGAAGGTGCGGCTCCTTTGCTTCACTTTCTCAACCATGTCTCTGGGCTTCCGATTAACAGAATGTATTGAAGTTTAAAGACAACATTAGGTAACCAAAAACACTGAAAAAGAAAACATAACTAAGAATTAAGCACAGGTTTCGGCACCCATTGGTCATATCTGTGTGCATGTAGCATATCCCTCACAAGCGTTATGTGGCAGTTAAACACCAAAGCTCAGTGATTGTGACAAAGTCAGAGCCCCCTGTGCGTACCTGTAAGGCGGTGATGGAGACACAGGGCTCCCCTAAATGCCTAAGATCGTACAGTATTCTAACGGAGACACACCTGGCCACATCTGAAGACATCCTTTTGCATTTCTTTAGGTTTCACTAGATCTTCACCCATCTCTCACCCTTTTTTGTGCCCTGATTTTGTTTGAAACAGCATCATATCTCGTAGAATACAGTCAGTTGTCACAGAGCATGAATTCTGAATTTGTAAATTTGTTTGCTTGCTAAAATTTATTTGTATCCTAAAATTAATTCTCTGGACACCTTCATTTGTGGACAGCAGGGTGGCACAAAGATGAGGCCATTGGGACACACATGCCCAGCTGAGTTTGAACAAGGCACTGGGCTGCCTTCCTGTTTCAATCTCCTATTCTCTCAACATGACCTTGTGACCATCTACATAGTGCTGGTAGACGTCTGCTTTATGCTTTATGCTTTATGCTGGTGATTTCCATTTCTATTTCTATTTCTATTTCTATTTCTATTTCCATTTCTATTTCCATTTCTATTTCTTCCATTTCCATTTCTAAAGTGGGGCTGAAGTGCTGTCCAGTGCTCTGCTTAGCCGAAGAGGACTGTGGTTTGCCTTGGGGGAAAGAGTGTGTCATAGAAGCTTCTGCTTTGGGTGTGAGTCATACTGTTGCTGGCTAGGAGCTCAATGCAAATGACTGGATAACATATATTAAACAGGCTGCCTTTAACTAGAAACATGCCTAAAATCGGGTCATAGTGATTAGATGATGGAAACATGACCAGAACTCACAGAGACCTAGCCTGGTATACTGCTAGGAGCGGTTGTTCAGGGGTCACCAGTTCGATGATCACAGCCGTTTGATGGACCACAGCTGCGGAAATGATAAGAAGACCCACACCTACCTTCTCAATCAGTCTTTTAACTCTGTGTGGTCACATAAGCAAGAACCTGTTTTCTAGATGGACCAAAGATGTGCGTCTCTTCCTTCTCTGCTCTTCTAAGTCTTGAACGCTCCGAGTGGCGGTGTGGAGGATCTTAAGGTCGAGGCTAGGAGAATCACAGATTCTGGTCCTCGTGCCATTAAATTATAAAAGCAACACTAGTAGCTGGCTTCCTCTGTTTGTTATTATTGAAGAGAAAGCATCTCTAATGTGCAATGTAAGGTTTTCTGTTTCACATTGCAGAAAATAATCCTATTTGAAGAAACCAGTACTAGACAGAAAAATTAATATCCCCGTCTAAGGCTCAAATAAGGCTTTCCTCCACAACAAGGTATACGTTTCCATTACCAATAGGACTCCTCAATGACTTCATCTAAGAACCCATTGAAGGCTACCTCCTAAATATACATATTTTCAACTTTCTTTGTTTGGTACCAGAGATCGAACTCGGGACCTTGTGCTTGCGAGGCAGGTGGTGAATGTTTTTGACTTTTTAAAAGCCTTTTTCTATGATATGCTCAGTGACTCTTCAAAAAGTTTGTGCACAGCTCTGCCTCAGTGATTTGTTTGAGGAATATTTTTTTTTTCTATTGTAGCAAAGAATACAAAACACAAGATCTGCTCTGTTAACAAAATTTTAGTGTGGGGTATTTTTAACTATAAGGACAATGCTGCACAGCAGATCTTTACAAATCTCCATCTTGAGTAGGAAATTTTGTACGTATTGAAGAGCTATCCCTTATTGTTCCTTTCTGCACAGCCTCAGACCACCACCATTCTACTTCCTGCTTCTGTGAGTTTGGCCACTTAGGCTTCATGTGAGTAAAACCATGCAGTGTTTCTCTTCCCGGTTATGAGTTCATTTCACTTACGATAATGTCTTCAGGTTTCATATGTATAATGCACATGGAAGCATTTTCTTCTTTTAAAAAAGCTGAATAACAGTGCAGTGTATGCCTAAAGAAATTCTTTTTTGTTTATCTGCTGCCATCTGTTAGGTTGCTTCTGCATCTTGGCTATTGTGAATAATATTACACTGGCCATAGGAATGTAAATATCTCTGCAACATTCCCAGGAAGATCATTGAATTATATGATAGCTTTTTCATAAATTTCCGTACCATTCACACATCATTTTCTTGAGCTTATTGAATATTTTTATGATAGTTATTTTAAATTAGTTGTAGATAACTGTTGCATCTCCCTTTCTCTGAGTCTTGCTCCTGGAGATTTTTCTTCATTTTTTTCAGCTCTCCGTCCTATCTTTGTATCCCTGACACTCTGTGTTGATGTTTGATATTTGGCAAGCTAGCAACCTCCCCGGTCTCTGAGGGAGCCTCTGCTGCTGGCTTCTTGCACTCTCTTCCGGGTTGGGATTCTACACACGCTCCTGTGGACGTGCCCCCTCTGTGCTCGTGCCTGTGAATTCCTGGTTCCAGGGACCTCCAGCTTCTTCTTCCAGGAGTGCACGATGCTCTGTCCCTCTGCTGTCTGGCAACTGTGGGTCTGGCCCTCGGGAGCAGCAACTCCACCCAGATGTTCTCCTTACTGTTCTGTGCTGCCTGCGTACACGAAGTCCTGTCGGCCCACGGAGACAGGCACGACAGAAACCAAACTCTCAGGCAGGCACCACGAAAGTTTGCATCCTGGATGTGCACTTCAGTGTTCCCCGGCTGGAGCCAGGAAGAGGCCTGTGCTGGGAGCTGTCTAAGGTGTGTGGCCCTGAGCTAGAGAAGATCAGAGTAAAAGCAGTAGTGAAGAAAAGGCTACCCAGTGACACTTCTCAAAGAAAAAGGGAGCGAAAAAGCAAAGAAAACAAGAACAAGGGGACCCTGCAGCACAAGATGTCAGGGACTAATGAAGAAATGCTAAAGGTGCCTCGGTGGGAGGGGAATCATGAACTCAAGTGTGGGGCTTGACATTCAAAGGAATCTCTTTGCTCTTGGTGTAGGTTATTTGCACACCTTGCCAGTCGTACCCGAGTTGCTTGTGGTAGAGAAGAGGTGATTCTGAAAGGAAAAGGAGGGAGAAGCAGCTTGTGGACCAAGCACCAACTGAACATCTTACAGGATCTTATTCAGTGTTGTGAATCAAGGTGGTATTTCACTTGATTCATAACCTATCTCATTCCCTTCTTACTTCCAAACCTCTGTTGTGTTTGAGTAGCTTCCAGAATAAATCTAAAAGTCCCTAGCATTACACTCAAGAATCTTGTTCCTCTGAACTCAGCTGACCCTTTCAGTTTTTCCCCTGGTGACCCTGTCCTTCTGAGCCCTCACTCCAGCCTCTCCCAATGCTGGTCGTGCAGGTGCTCCAGCTGTGCAAATCAGTGCGCATTCGCCGGACTCACTTCTCTCTCTCTCTTTCTCCTCTCCAGCCCTCCGCCATGAGGGATGTAGGAGCGAGACCACCCCAGGGAAGCAGGAGCACAGAGGCCAGGAGGCCCCGCGGAGCACCCCACAGAGAGGCCTCACTGCCACCAGGACATCCCGGAACAGAATATTTACTGCTTCTCCAGGCAGCTCATTTCTTCTTGTGATAAATTTGACTGGCAAACTGCTGCAAAGACAAGGCCGGCAAAACACAACTCATTCTTTAAGGCCTACTTCACACAGTGACTCTTCTGTGGAAACTGTTCTGACTTCCAGGAGAACACTAACCACCTGCCTGTGATTTTCCAGAGTACTTCGTCCATACAAATATTATTGGACACATCCCCGTGTATTAGAATTAATTTTGCCTGCCTTTACTCCTGAACCTGACTTTTTGACTCATATATAGATAGGCTCTTTGCATTCACCCTTACTTGCTGTTGCTCCACAAAGTAAGAAATAGAAAGCAATCGATAGATCTTTGTTAAAGATAGACTAGAATCATGCAAAGGAAATATTTATTTACATTGGTAGTTGTGTTAGTGAGATTTGAACAAAATGAACTGTGCAGTGTAACACGTTTTACAACAGTAAGCACTGGCTCAGGGGTTACCCATCTTAGGGGATCGCTAAATACTGCGCATTCTAACATAACCACACTTCATGTGCTTGCTGTGGGTCAGCCGTGTCTGCCTTTGTTTCCCTGGTGTGGTGCTCAGACTCAGTGTGTTATTGTCACTATTATATCAATAATGCAGTCTTACTGTTGGAACCATAAATGGCAAGAAAATGATTCCTTCTTCTCCTGTATTCCAATCCATTATCCTTGTTTTCATTTCTATTTAACTGGCTTATCAACTGAGTAAAGTTTTGGCTTCTGTGACTACAAGCAGCAGTGGTTTAGTTGGGACAAGAGCTCCTCCCTGCCATCTGCCATCTGAGTGTGAAGCAGTCCAGGGTGGCTCTGCAGGGCGGCTGGGCCCAGGTTTCCTCAGGAGCGGGCCTGACGTGTTTCACGCGCAGCTTCAACCAGAGCCAGCTCCTCCGCGGGGAAGTCGCTACCCAGTAGCAAGGTGCAGACTCGAGGATGCACAGCCTGTGTCTCCCTCGCAGGCCAAGGCCTAGTTCTTCATGCACTTCTTCACCTCCTTCGGCCGCAGCAGTTTAGCGGAAGGCGTGAAAAGCACAGCGCAGCAAAAGATGAGGACGCTCAAAGCACAGCGCTCACGGTGCATACAAGGCCTCCAGCTTGTTTGGCTCTGCATTTCATCCTGAAAACAGTAACACTTCAAGGTGCACAAAAGCACACAATACTGAAGCATGCCATAGGCTGAATGTCTATCAATAATGCACTGATATTATTTTCAATAACATTCATTAACAATAATAGTAAATTAAATAACTGATTTGATCAGATTTAATAGTTAAAAACCACTATAAGACTTATATCATGTCAATATAATTTTATGGAAATAATATATAAAAGATGAGATATGGCATATTAAATAGCATTATTAATATAATATATCCTAAGATATATGATAACATGTTATATTACTGACATAAATTATGTTGATTATTAGCTATATTATTACTAATGTTCTTATGAATAGTATTTTAAAAATTTATTTTATCATTAAATTATTTTAAATTAATGACTAATTTATTATTTACTTGATTGTTAATTGATTAATTTAATGATTATTAACTAAGAATTTGAGACAGATAGTATTATGTAATAATATTTAATTTAAGTATTTTTAATACTATGAAGTATTATTTAAATATTATTAACATGTTTGCATTTTGTCATCGTATTTATTTAGTCTTGTAAAATATCATTAAATATTGTTATTATTTTATCCCAACGCAGCATAAGAGGAAGCAATGTATAGAAGTAGTGTATTTCCCTGAAAGCTATCAAAGCCAACTGTCAAACTTTACGAAGAAGAAAATTCTTCAAAGGGACATTTGTGAGGGCTCAGAAAATAGGAAAAAGCAGTTTAAGAAAAAAAAGCATAAAAACACAAGTATACCCAGTGATGAGGACTCCTAAATTATCAGCCCATGGCATCCAGGCTGCTGACTTGTTTCCACTCCCGTCATTCTTCTTACACTGCCCTCAGATTCGCTTCCTTTCCAAACACATGCTCCTCCGGTACCTTGCGTTCCTCCCCTCTGTGACCAAGGGAATGAGAGCACACACAGCTACTCAATGACAAAACTAAACAAAGGAATAATGTAGTGATGTAGGTACATCAGAGAGATTAATTTTCCAGCAGACATTGAGAAAGCAGCTTATTAAGACATTCCCAACTCATGTGCATGTATTAATTTACTTCTACTTTTTAATTATAAAATCATAGATCTTCAATGTGAACAAAATCAAATAGTACAGAAATGTGTCATAGAGAGTGAATATTTACAATATTTACAATGATCTCTGAAAATCACATCCTACACTATCATAATAATAATCTGGAATCTTTGAAAGAAGTTTAAATCATTCCTCTGTGCAAAGAGACAGATAAATGTACAGCAAATATATGTTCTCTAATAGTTACTTTTTTAGTACCTGGAAAATTCTTTTTTATGTGTGGTTTATGAATTTGTTCCCTGGAGTCATTCTTGAGTCCAGAAGTAACATTTAAATAATCATGTACATTTTTACATGAATTATCTATGTGAAGATATGCCCAATGTTGGTAAAGATGATGAGAAACCAACATTCAAATGTTCTTTTTTATATTTAGTTGACACATAGTAGTTATACATATTTATGGGATCCAGTATGACATTTTTATTCATGTATACAAATATGCAATCAATATTTCTCTGAATTTTCCCACCTTCTTTATATAGACTATATAGAGATGACCCAGAAACTCCACTGTAGAAATGTATCCTAAGAAACGAATTCAGATCCCTTAAAGATTTCTCTATAAGTATTTTGTTTCAGTATTATTTGTACCAGTAAAAATTTGAAACATGCTACATTTCAAACATGAGAATTGATCAAACATATTACTCAATTCCTTTAATTAAAACTAGGGAATCACTGAAAATGATAATTGCACAAACTTTATACTAATAAAAATATTAAAACCAAGAGAAATAATGTAAATTTGATTATACATTATCATATCAACTTGTGCATATGTGTGTGCATAGAAAGTGAACTAGAACTTTTAAAAAATTCAGGGTTTTGTTTCTTTTTTTGTTTCTGTACTTTTCAACATGTTCCAACTTTTTATTTTCAAATCACATATCAAGTACAGCCATTATTGAATAAACACTCTGACAATGTTTATTGCATGTTGGGTTCCCAAAACCTTTGTCCAATACACTGAGGACTAGTACAGCAAAGATTGTTAACGACAAAGACGAGAAGACTCTGGCATGTACGGAGCAAATGCTTCAGGCACTGGGGGACTTGTGCACAGGTCTGGTTGATTGGTCTGTGACAGTGCAGAGTCCAAGAGGCACCATGGCTGCTGCTGTTGAGCCTGCATCAGGCACAACTGCATGATGTGTGAGTCCGAGTCAGCTCCGGTGGGAGTGAGACAGTGAGGAGGATGAGGAGGAGAAGCATCCCTGGATCTTTTGATGTCAGTATCAGAATCAGTGAGTATTACTTCAAGTCAAGACAGTGAGCTCTGACTAATGGACCACTAAAAAAGTCTGGAGTAGAGCCAGGCTCATTTGTTTACTTATTGCTTATGGCTGGCTTTATGCTACAACAATAAACTGAGTGTCTTTGGTGAAGCAACCCCCAAAGAGGAAAATCTCCACTGTGCTAGCTACCCTACAGAGGAAAGGCTTGCCAACCCAGCCTAACATACAGTAAATACACTGTAATCATGAGAACACATCAGACAAAGAAAAAAATGCACCAAATAATAAAATCTTCTCAAGGGCATACTCAATATTACTACTGACCATAACTATTTCTGGTTCCCTTTTTCTTGTAGGCAGGCATACAGGGGATGGATCATTAGATGCTTGAACCCTTGAACCTGCAGAGAGGCCACCAGACTTGCTTTGGCAATAAAATGTGAGCAGATGTGCCATGAATTACTTCCTGGTTGAAAGGTCAAAGGGCAGGTTTGTGAATTCCCATGCTTTCTTTCATCCTTCTGCCACAGCTGTTGATAGGTTGATGATATGGAGATCAAACCTGGACTACTGTACCCCATCATGTAGAACTGCTTTCCTGCTGAGCTGCCAAACCCAGCTGAAATCATGTGAGAGGAATGAATCTGCACTGCATCAAGCCAATGAGGTTTCGGGGCTTCTTATTATCATAATATTCACCTTGCCTGTTCTGACTGGTAAACACGCTTCTAAGACATATATTAATAGTAAATAGATTCACAGTAAAACAAAATTTAAAAATAAACTATTCCTTCTGTGATAGCCAACCTGACTCCATTTTGTGCCTCAACGCCAGTTTGTACCCGTGCTTGAGAAAGTGCTGGCACTTGAACAAAGCACCCAAAACCCCATATCCGGCTTGGCAGAAAACTTGCTGCAGTCGTAGGATGTTTGGTAGCTCACCTAGTGTGTGTGAAACTTCCTTGTGCCCCCACTAACCTGGCATGGTTCTGCTTCGGTACGATTCTGCTTGCTCTCCCCTGAGCCCTCCCCAACTGAAAACACGATTTAAAAGGAGAAATCAAACTGCTTCCCATTTCCCCCTCCTTGGCCGCCGGCTTTAATAAATGCACTCAATCTGATACAGAGTGTGGTGCATCTCTATTGTTCTAACTTGCTCATCCACAACACTTCCACTACTTTTAAAGCATGAATATGATGGGTAAGAGTTGCTCAATGGAAGTGTGACTTTTATTTCCATGGAGCTAGAGTAACTGAGAAAACAAATACATTCTTACTCATACTCTCAGATCTATGTATTTTAAGTGGTAAATCACTGCAGAATTAGTACAGCTTATCAGAGAACTATAGTAACAGGAGAGAAAAGGAAAGATTGTCAAGAATTAACAAACGTTAATATGACTCAACTTATATTATTTTTTGTTTGTTTGTTTTGTTTTGTTTTTGGTACTGGGGATCAAACTCAGGACCTTGCACTTGTGAGGCAGGTGGCAGAACCACTGAGCTAAATCCTTGGCCCTATATTATGTTTTAGTTATTCTATCCCAGGTTTAAAAAATAAATCTTACCATTTGTAGATCTATAATTTTATTTTTAAACTTTATTTGACAGCTCATTTTTTAACATGGTTAAGTGTACAGTGTTTGTTCTTTTTGAGTGGTAGCACAAAAGAAAATGGATTTTTAAAACTCAAGCTTGAATTATATGAAATGTTTTGTTTTCAAAGATAAACGAAAAGCTGAAATGCTTAGATTTTTCCCTTCCCAGATTGGCTGGCATGCGGACTCGAGGCTTGTGCCTAGGAGCATAGCCATCATCAATTTTCCATGAAGAGGAAATTGAAGTGGTGTGGTGATTTCCCCATTGTGCCCACTGAACCTGTGAATGTGGTTTGACCAAATCTCTTCAGCATAGAATCTTACTTTCCCAAACCTAAATCATCATTTGTGAATCAGCCAGCTTTCCAGCACTTAATTTTAAGATTCATTTCCTCTAAGTTTCTAAACTTTCCCACATAAATAAAAATATTAAATTTTGACAAGTTGAATGAAACTCTAATATCTAACAATAAGCCTTGCATAAATATCTCCCATATCTATTTTCCTGGTAAAATCAGAAAATAGTGTACTTTTCATTTAGAAATTATTAAAGCCATAACATATTTTTAAAATCACAGAGATGGGAATAAATAATATATGCATACACATGCATTCACATCCATATGATCCATAGATGATAATTGAAAATATTCTAAAATGGGTTTTTATGAATTATAATGTACCAGAAAAGTAGGTAAGGGAAATACATCTGGCAGAGTACACTTCAGAAGAAACAACTTCATCATAAATTTCTATTATACCTTTGTTATTATTCTCCCAGAGCTGTTGTAGCACATTTACTTTATAAATTAAGTCACAAAGGATTTTTTTCAGAATCAAATTGATAAAACCATTTGGAGCATGAAAAAAAAGATCAAAAGGGCTGGCTGGGAACAAAACACAGTGATCAGAATTTAAGATAAGCCACAATGCATAATAATTGCAATTACCCATCTTTAAACCACAGGGAGGATTTATTCCCACAAATAAACCCTTTCTCACAGCTTTTTCTTACTTCAAGATTGAATGTTTTGATGTTTCCAAATATCAGCCAAAGTGAGATTTTTTTGTGGGTTATGATCTGTGGAAATCTAAAGTCAGGAGCTACATATTTTCAAGACAAATTAAGGTCTGCAGGGGTATTGGTGTAAAATATTTGAAATTAGCAGCCTAATTTATTCTAAAAAAAATTGACAAGTTTATGAATGCCCACTTGATGAAATAAAGAATAGAGTCTAGTATATTACAATGAATTTAATGACTTCATTTAGAGATAACCTGCTGTTTTTAAATAGACTTCCTCCAGGGGGGGGGTGTGTGAAGTGAGTTTTATGGGGTTGGATATAGTATCAGTGTGGGTCAGCATACAATCTAAAGGGTAAGTGACTCAAAGAATATAAAGTAAAATTTTGTACCACCCATTCCACCTGTGACAGACTTGTCCCATGCTGCACCGTGTTACAGTTCAGCCAGCAACTGCAAGTTTCGTGCATAGCAAGTTGGAGGCCCAATAACATAGTAGCGCTTTTTAGTTTTAGGCTTTATTTTCCCCTGTGATTAATTTCTTTGAATAATCAACATTTCTGTGGCGTAGTATATGAGGCCTCTGCTAGGATCTCCACTCTGGCAAAGATGGCTCCCCCATAGCTATCTATGCATAAGCTTTGTGACCTCACCTGCTCTTCCACAGCATTGAGTTGTTCATCTGAGGTACTGGCAGGTAGTGTCAGGGAAGAGTTCTGATGAGTTAGGCTACTTTGGCAAAGTACCCTGAATGGGTAATGTATGCACAACAGAAGTTTGCTACTTGTAGTGACTTTGGAGCTGAGAAATCCAAGGTCGAGGCCCTGGCCAGGCAGTGGCAGCCCATTGTTCAGGAAGGTTCCAGCTAGCTCTGGAAGGACACTAACGCCATTTTACAAGACATGCATCAGTTCATCAAGGCTTCCCCCAATGATCTAGTCTCATGGCAAAGGCACTGTCTCTGATATCTTCACATTGGTGGTGTTTCAGCATCTGACTTCGGGGGTGGGAGGGTCACAAAGTTTTAGACCACAGCAGGAGGGCAGTCTTATTAATAGCTTAACTTTAACATTGAGATTCCAGGGCAAATTCTTGGTATTAAACTTCCTAGGGTAATGTTTTCTTATATTCTGTGGGGTAGCCAAATTCCCCATATAAAAATAGTTTTTTACTTGTTGCTTGTATTGCTGGAGTCAATAAAATGTAGCATTTGTTCTTTCAAAAATTCCACGGGTAATGGACATGGGGGCACATGCCTGTAGTCCTACCTGCTCAGGAGACTGAGGCAGGAAGGTTGCTGGAGCCCAGGGTTGATTGGGCAGTACGATGAGAACCTACCATTTAAAAAGATAAAATCCCAGTGGCAACATAATGGCAAAGCTTCGGTGTCCGCTGTCCAATCTAAATATCATTGGTATTGGTATTTCCATTCCTAATTTCAAAATAAAATTCATTACTAAATATAAGTCAAAGTGTCCTAAAAGTACGCAGATTGCTTCTGATGGCTCTGTCTAAACAGAGTCTACCAGCGCCCCAATCTGTCAATCTATTTTAAGTACTACAGTCTTGAAGGAATAACACAAATTTTAATGAAACTATTACATGCAGCATATGCAAATTCTGGTAGAAATCAATGACATTCCTTGCTATTGTAGTGACATTGTTTCTGTATGGGACTGTACAAACTGGCTAAAACTATGTGACAGCTGCCACTGAACCCATTCAGACTGACAATATGTTTAAGAAGCTGTCCCTTCTAGTATAGAGAAAGTGTTGAAGAAAGCAATTTTTTCATTTTAATTCTAAATACTTGATGACTTAGTATATATCTTAGGCTGATTTTGTAAAATTAGATCAGAACTAGGTTACTGTACATTTGTCTTCCCTGTCACTTATTTATGAGAATAAAAAGGAATGAAACCTTGATCCCCTAAAAACATTAACTCACAGAATGCAGAGTCCTACAAAAGAAGATGAAGTCTAAGAGGAATAAGGCCCATGGAGAAGACACAAAACACTTTAAAATAATAACAGAGATAACTGGATCCAATATGACAAAACTAAACACCAGTGAAAGACAGGGGTTTCTGGTCCACAGATGTGTTATGCATTCACCTCAATGAGAAGAATACACTTTCTCAGAAACTTCCACATGTTTCCTACCCAAGTGCTTAATTAATAACATTGTCTAATATTGCACAAGCAGTTCTTCATGTAAACAATTCTTTTAAGAATGCCATGAAGTACCTGGAAATAAAATTGTAAAATTAGGGAAATAAAATCAGTTGCTGTCCAATGTACTTTATGTCCCTTTCTGCTTCCTGCTTCCGGACATGGGTTGGTGGCTTCCGCCAGGAGGGACACCCTGCACAGGTCAGTAGAGAGCACTACTCTACTACCTCTCAGGTGTTTATTTGAGGACACTTTCCAAGGAGTACTTTTTAAATGAATTTGAGAAATTTGAAATTATTCAAGTGGTCAAGGGAGGGATAGACTCTTCACCAAGTGCCCAGGGGGAGCCCCAGGAATGCACACAAGTGCCCACATCAGCGCTACACTGGAAGAAAGCCTTGATGGGACCATGCTGTGGGCCTTGAGAATCCACTGTTGGAAGAAGAGTGAATCTAGTTGCCTCCCGTTTCTGATTTTAAAGTTACTTCAGGGAGAGATGAGGAACAATCACTGGCTTCAACAGCTTGAGGCAAAGGCCATTTTAATAAACTGCTTCCTCTATATCATACTGGACTAAAATCTCCTTTATATCTAGATACTTTATACTGAGTCTAGTAACTTTGTTGGAAGGACATAAGCCAGACAAGTCTTGTGTGAAGATATTAAAGGAAGAGTAATTCTTGCAGAAAAGTGATGGGAATAATGTAAAGGAGACAAAACCAGAAATCATTTCTCTTTTTATGTAGCCTTTGGAAACTATCCTTGATGTTCTTCAGGGCTTCGAGCTATTGAATTAGGACCTGGATTTATAATTGAAATAGAAATGTGCCACACTTCTAATTGGAGGGTAATAAAGAGTAATTTTTAAAGACTTTTGGAGGTTGAATAAAAAGAAAACAATTAAAAAGAAGTACTAGAAGTACTATCATGGCTACTAATAAATGTTTTATAGCAAATAATTTAGGGAAATAAAATAGTGATTTAAATTTACTCAGGAACAAAGAGCAAGGGGTAAATGTAGACTTCAGCTCCATAAGGACTGCTTTGGCACAGGAAACAAAACACCTAGCTTTCTGTAAAAGGAAAATGAAATCATTATGCTGTCGATAGCAATGGTAAGATCACTCGATTCAATAGGTGCATTTTACTGGAAAATATTTTTCTGGAAGGGCCTTCTTAAGCGGTTGGACTAGTTGAGTCTATTCTAGTGGCAAGCTAACAGCCCATACTAGGATACAAATTTGATGTGAAGGAGTGAAGAAGTTACGCCTTTCTTTTTAGTATTGCCTCATCAGTTTTGTAATTTTCATACAACCCCACTTTACTTTATAGGCATAAAAAGCTATATGAATAGAAATGTAATGAAATGGAAACACTTTGACCTTGAACAATTATGTGATGTTTGAAAATATTCTAACTTCAAAGTGTTATTCACAGCAATTTGCTGGCTATTCTCCAGACAGACCATTCATTGGAGAAGGGGAAATGAAAAAGGAGAAGCACCCAACTTCCCCAAGAGGTATTTAAAATCATCATGCAACATCAAAGCGGGCAGTTTTTTAATACTGGAAACCTTGGTCTTTATTCAGTGGAACAAAATTAAGTCTTCATTGGTACAGGAGAAAGACTGGTTTAATTTTATATATTCTTTCGAATTCAATTTGGTATCACCTAAATCCATTTTTCCGTATTAACCTTCTCATAAAGAATACAATTTTCACTTCAAAAAAAAAAAGTTCACTGAGCAAATTCATGAGTCCTTTATCACTGGTTGAATTATGAGAAGATAAATCTAGGAGTGCTGATTATGTCCATTAAATCCTTATACATGACTGGAGCAAGACTCTTAAAAACACTTTTGGACAATAATAATTTTGAAAGTATTATGATTGGCAAGGCCATGTGTATGTGCAATTAACGGTGCTAAGTGTGTGAAATCCGCCTCTGATTCTCACTTCAGTACAATCCTCAGCAGTTTGTTCCGAACATGAAAGCAGAGTTGCAGAAGCTCAGACTGGGCATATAATCTAAAATAAAATACTCTCAGACTTGCGATTATCTTCATGCCATTAAGGAAAAATGAGAATGAATGACCTTGGATAAATTGTAGAGCATTTTACTGAATAAATTATTGAAATAGAAAATCTCCTCCTTCTAATATCCCTGGCTGGTTTATTGCACCCGTCCTCTGTCCCCTCTTGGTATGAACTAATTAATTGTCTCAGGCATTGTATTCTTTCCCTGTGTGCATCTCCCCACCAATGCAAGTTCTGGAAATTCTTTTTTTTTGTTTTGAAACAGGGCCTCACTATGTAGTTCAGGCTGGCCTTGAACTAGCAGAGATCCTTCTGCCGCGGCCTCCCAAACGCTGGGATTACAGGTGTGCACCACCATGCCTGGCAGGTTTTGTAAGGGTGAAATAGCCTTTGTTTCTTTCTCTCCATGGAGAGGCACTATCTATATGTTTTCCTAGTTTCCTAGCTGATGTTTCATTCCTATTTGTCTCCGAACACACATACAAATCAGTTCCTAATTGTTTTGATGTCTAATTTTCTATCCTTTACCTACTCTTACCTATATAACTGTGATTTATGCTGCGTGGTATGCTGGTGTAAAAAATGAATTTCGGAGGATAAAATAAAAGCAGCGCTGTCATTTGAAGAATTTGCTGATTTCTGTGATAGAATAGTCCCCACTATGGATGATGAAAGTAGTTTGTAAAATTCCTGAAAATTCAGTAAGCCAAACTTCTGGGTTAGTCTTAGCTAACTCTAGCTAACTACTCTTTTTCTCCTGATCTTAAGGGAAACATATTTCTTTTTGAGAATTTTCCAAGACACGTCCAGGAGTGAAGAACAGCTTTCGGGCTCCAGAATGTAGTGCAATGACAAGGACAGAAAAAGAAGGTAAACTTCAGACTCCTTGCCTTCAAGCCACCTGAGCTGCTGCTTCCGAACCACCAGAAATGCGAGGACCGAGGGCCCTGCGAGGGAGGACGGCGGCACCCCTGGGCGCACTGGAGAGCTGCACCTGGGGTGCGCGGGTGTGGCACCCCGGAAACCGAGAGTCACCCCGGCTGCTTCTCGGGGTAACCTTCGCCGGAAGTCCACGGGCAGGCTGGAAAGATGCCTAAAAACGCTGCTGCCCTACTGGCAGGGGGCGCCGCAGGGCGCTGGGGGTCAGGACTGTCCATCCAGGAGCCCGGTCTTTTCCCATGAGCCAGGAAACAAAGCCGAAGGCCTTAGGGGTCCTGGGGAGGAAGAAGCAGAAGTGCCTGCGCACTCCGGCACCTGGTTTCGCAGGAACTGAGAGTTTCCAGGTCTGGGTTTTCGAGATTTTATCATCTGCGAGTTTACTCTTTCAGGATTGTGATTTCTTTGGATTTCAGACTTTAGGGATTTTGGTTTTCTTGGATTTCAACACTTGGGATTATGGCATTTTGAAATTATCAGGGGCACCGGAGAATTACTAGATAAATTTTAATATTGTGAAAAAGGAGAAAACTCAGCTGCATTTAACCACTGTGGTTGACTCTGAAATGAAGAAAAGACCATAAAGTAAATTTAAATGCAAGAAAGGCTACATACTGTTGCTCGCTGCTATGAATATTGGCCCTTTGCATATAGCTATAAAATGTACTGTCCATTATGAGGGAAATAAGTGCCAGTCTTTAGAGAAAAATGTTCTACCTACATCAGCTGAATCTACAACCTGGAGATTAATAGACCGCCTGAGGCTTGCTCTATGATCTCACAGACTAAATTTTGGTTACTGACCAAAGTTTCCTAAATAACTACAATTTCTAAATGTAAAATTGTTGTGACAGGTTTCAGTTTCTTAAAAATAAATTGTTCCTGAGGATTTTCTTCTCTAATATGTAGATAATAAACCAAAGGTACCTTGTTAAGTTTGTCCAGTGGGCAACAAAGGCTAGATCACAACCCCTTACCCATAAGAACCTGATAGTTTTCCTGTTAGTCTCCACTTGCAAATTGCACAGAACCATTCTGTGCTACTTTTCAGCAGCCTGTACTTTCTTTTTAAAATATTTTGTAGAATGTATATAATTTTGGTGAAATTCAGGGTCTAAAATAACTACAGAAAATTGAATATAATGTGAGAGTCTGTGGAATTTAAAGAATGATATTTCCATGCCAGAGCTTACAGTACAGTAACTTGCATCTCTTAACATCTGTGGAAGACTGGATTGTTCATTGGCTATTTAGAAAATATAGGTCAACTCAAATATTTCAACTAAGCGATTTCTGTAGGATTTTAGATCTATAAATTCTGCATTTCTTTATAATGTATTAGAAGTTTCCCAATAGTTGCTAAACTATGCCATTATTTTAAGGCAAAATTCTGTAATATTTCTGGTAGGTATTATTCTCTTCAGAAATAACCTCTCCGATAGGGTACTTCACAAATTATAACTCCGAGTAGAGACTGTTTCACATAACTCAAATTGACTTGCCTATACAATATCTAAAAGTACTTTTCTAACATCTAACAGGATGAATGTGTTCTATTTTTCACAGAAGTGAATAAGAAAAAAATTCAGATCTTAGTCATACTAGTTGTATTATTTGTTTCTTCTTCTGATTTTTTAAATTAAACTCCCAATAATAGAGGCTTTTTAATTTTTAGAAAATATTAATTATTTCTATTTTAATTGTATATATTTGGGGGTAGAGAGTGATCATTTGATACATGGATACAAAGTACAATGATCAAATCTTTGTAGCCAACATTTCTATCTCCTTAAAATTTGTTTGAACTTTTGATTAACACCTAATAATTGCACATGTTTATGAGTCGCAGTATATTTCCATGCATGTGTACAATGCCCAGCATCAAATCGAAGTAATTTAGTTTCATTACTCTGTGTTTGGAGTGCTTGTCTTCTAGTAATTCATAAAATCTAAAATAGTTTTTGTAAAATCAGTAGTACCTTAAGAAGTTCCGTGTGTGCACATGTACTTAAGAAGTACCCTACCATGGATGTGATCATTATGCCAATACATTCTAACAAAAGAAAAAAACACAAAAAAACAAGGCTTTTGACAAAAAGACAATGATAAAAGTATAAAATGTTCCCCATTTTGCGATTATGGTATCGTAGGTGCTTAAAAAGACCTGATTGTTGTACAAAAGGATATATTGCCAGGCATGGTGGTGCATACCTATTGTCCCAGTACTGAGGAGGCTGAAGCAGGAGGATTGCCATGTGTTTGAGGCAAGTCTGAGTGACATAGTGAGTTCAAGGCCAGCCTGAACTATGTAGTGAGACCCTGTCTCAGAAAACAAAGAAAATAAAAGATTTATTACCTTCAGCACAAGATCTTTGGGTTTCAGCAGTCTTGGATTTGAATACCAATTATTTTCAATTGTTAGTATTTTAACAGACATCCTGCTTCCTCTCTTGGAGGCTGGAGGTCCTGGTGTGTGGGGTGGAGTGAGAACTGATTTCCTGTTATTATTACAGGATGTAAATAAGGAGAGGAGTAGTCTGGCTCATGCTCAGTACCTAGAAGCATTATTTCCTTTCCTTTGTCTTTACACTTGCTTTATCTTCTAATGCAACCAGCAGTTAACCCCGTGTGCCTGTGATTTTCATGTTTCCAGCAAAGAAACCTGTGTCCTGCATAAGGTGTTCATAGGGAATATGCTGCAAGTTTAGACAGAAGTGTCATTTTCATACATACTAGAAAAATATCTTTGGAATGAATAATGTATAAAGAAGTCGTATATCTTTAAATATAATCTTTTTATCAGTTCTATTCATGGACAAAGGATTCTTTCAAGAAATTTTTATACAAATTACCTTTTTATTCACTCAAAATATGCAATAACTGATGCGCTTCATACATATGTGCACACTGGATGTATAAAAAACCTTTCAGGGAACTGAAAATATGTGGATTTATTAACATATTCATGATGAGAAGGATACAATATTTAAACAGTGTCTGGTTTGGATTATGAGCTCTTTATTATTTAGATATTTTTCTGAAATTATGCTTGTTCTCATTAGTGTTTAAATACTATTACCTTGAAAAATATAAACTTAAAAAATCAAATTCACTTCAAAGATATCTAAATTTTCAAAAATCTACAAGAAGACAATTCCAAATAGTAGTTATGTTAAAGAAATTTCTTTAAACCTGAAAAGAAATACAGTTGAATCAATGGCATTGTCCATCAAGCCCAGGGTTTTCTAAGCAATAGAGTATTTTGTTGAAATTTACATTATAAAATTAGCCTTTTCAAAACTATCAACCTTTAATTTCCCTTATTATTATGTCCCATGGATTAAATGACCTTTAATTTTTATCTAACCTACTTTTGAATCATGTGAAGAAAATTACTTGATTTATATTTTCAGAAATATATTTGTCAAAGCTAACTAGAAAAGAAGGCAGAGAATAATAAGATTTTTGCAAGTTTTCAAAAGTTCATAGAATAAAGATGAAATGAGAAATGATTTAAATTTCAGTCTAGTACTAAGAAAGAAGCCATCTTTATGTGGCCTGAAAATAGATTTTATTCTGTATGCCCTTCAGTTAAAAAAAATAAAACATAAAAAATATCAAATTGCCATTCTTTGAGACATACCTCTGGAATGCAGGCACTAGGACATTGTTGCTAAAAAGGTTTTAAGAATATGATTTAGACAGTTCGTATTTTCCATGTATAGCATCCTTTAAAATTTCAGATCTTTTATTTTCACCTTATGAGGAATTCTCAATCTGGTACAATTTCCTGACTGAGTGTTTTTCTGTATTGTACAAGGTTCATGGTTGGATTATCATTTGCTCTATCTCCCACTCCTTTAGCATTAGCTAGGCCAATTACTTCCTAAGGTTTTCTTCAATTTTGATATCATCCCTAAGATTCCACTCTAATTCCTCCAGGTATTTAGGAATGATAACATAATGAAAGGTGCATGATATATCTGAAGTTACTTGAAATGCACATTTCATTCCCTTACCATTTAAACATACTTAATTAAAGCAGTATATTCTCCATCTCATCAAGTTTATCTTCTCATAGGAATCTTTTCATAAGCAATCTGGAAACCATTAAAAATTCCAATTTATTCATTGTATTGTATAAATATGGTGCAATTTTATTCATTCAATACTGCTAGGCATGGGGAAATCCACAGAAGGAAATTTTTAACAACTGAAGCTAACTTTATTAAGCACAGACACTGAGTACTTTGTTTTTGTAGATTTTTATTTCTTCGGGGTTTTTTTTGGTGTAATGAGTGCTTTTTTCTCATTTCTTGAGCAGCAAACGTGTGTTTAAACCTTAGATATGTAAGAGTTTGCTAACATTTGTCTGAATGTCAAAAATCAATTACATAAACAGACTGTTTGACCCAGAGATTTATTTTGCTCTCTAATTACTTTAATGTATCTTCTCCTTAGCAACACTACCCAAAACATTATATTAAGAAGTCAGTATTAAGCCACAATAAATGTGATAAGCTCCACTTAACTGCAGAAATTTCTAATAAATTTTATGCTGTTTGAAATGAAAAAAAATGTAAAAAATTTAAAAGATATAGATTATTTCTCTTGCTTGGTGTTTTTCTTTTTCTTTTTCTTTTATGTCTTCTTTCTTTGTACCTTTTATTTGTTTTCAATTTGAAAATAGGATACAAAGCTGGATTTCTAGATATTTGTTATCAAAGATTAATATAGACATCTACTAAATCAGGTCTTTAAATAATTCATTGCAACTCTAAGTGATTCAAATACTTCACAGCTCTGATTATAATACTAGTAAAATTTTATTGGTTTATTAACCATTTATATTAGTTGGCTTGGCATGGGTATAATTTTTTTGCTATAGGAAGAAATGATCTGATTCATATTATAAATGTAAAATATTAACTATATATTCTGGGCCATTTTCAATGAAATGATAGGCTCAACTTATGATGGGCAGCCATGGTGAAATTTTTTGACTGAGAAGAAGAGCATGGATCAGACTAGAAAGCACTTAGCAGGGGACTAATTTAGAAGACTTCTAAATGTAATGAATTCCATGTGAGAGACTCCAAGGACCAATTCTCCTTCTGGCTCTACCTTCCCACAAGGACCTTGCAGGCAGAAAATGTGTCTTAATCATATCGTTTTTCTCACCACATTTTATATTAATAATAACAAATTAGAAAAATTATCATGATTAATTTCTGTAAGTGCTCAGTATACGTTGCATTAATATTCCCAGGTATGTCACTGTGGTCGATTAACCCAGGTTAAAATGTATAACGGCTCATCCTCTATAATTGCTTTTGGCTTCAAATTAAAAGTCATAACTATGGTAACTAAGGCAACTAACATTTCCTTGTGCATATTTGTATGACAGGAAAAAACCTCAAAATTTTAATGAAGAAAATAAAGTTGCTAATGTCGAGAAATGAGATTGGGGCTTGATTAACTGATACACAGGAAAAAGGCTCTGGAGAGAAGAAATGAAGAAACCCAGAAACAGTACGAACTCAGTCCCGAGATGCGGGGAAACTGAAGGGAAGACCAGACGACTGTGATATTTAAATGACGGAGCGCGACCCTGGTGACCTGGACGCAGGTCAGAAATACAGTCGGAGGATTCGTCCTCCAGAGGAGTTTTCGTCATGTAAATTTTAGCGGAGAGAGGCATCCTGCGGTTTATTGTATGACCATAGTAAGCCATGGCGAGGAAGGTCCACGATGCCAGTTTCAGAGAAATCGTTAGACGGATTGGCTCTTCATCTCTCACCTGGCATTTTAACAATGTTTCTATTCGAAGAATACTTTTGAGTTTCTGGGAACTGGTGATCACATCTGTGATTTGAAAGTCGACTTACTTTTTGAAAAGCCTTTTATTTAATTAAGCAGCAAAAACAAACCTGTGTTTCCACCAGATGCTTATCACTGTAAGAGTAACAAGGAGACCCAAGAACTGCTCCCTCCCTGACTTTCAAGAACTTACTATTTTGATGATTCCAGGTACAGTCTAACTTAGATTCGCGGGGCTATGAAACGTTGAGCTGAGCTATTGATTGGAACCTCAATGAGGTGTTCAAACACGTTCAAACAAAATTCCAAAGGACTGTATTTAAATGAACCAACTGTAAAAGTAAATTTTAGAGAAACTCACAGTGACCTGCAACATAGCAGTAAGCTGCTAGATCAGAAAGGGTAGAGGTTCGAGGAGAAGGCCGTTAGCCGAAGGCGGACGCAGGTGGGCATCCGGGGCGGGACAGAGACATTCGACAGTGGACAGGGCGGCCTGTGCAGGATGGGCTCGAGGGGCAGCGATCGGGAAATGAGCGTCCTCCTCTGGTCTCCTCTCCCCTTGGCTCCCCCGTGTGGATTCCAGAGCGGAGGAGCAGGAGGAGAGCACACCCTGCCAGGGTCCCTCGCTTTGGTGCCTGAACGTTGCACCACCCGAAAATAGCAGAGGCCCCAGACCTTGGCAGCCTGGATAGAATGGCGGACTTTGGGAAGAATTTTGTCCCTCGGAGTTACGACCCAAACCTTCTTCCCCGCCGAACTTGAGTCTCGGGAGGGAGTCCACTCTGCTTAGTTCCCTCTCAGCAGGACTTCGGCAGCCCTGAGTAGGACAGGGTCGCATCAGCAGCATGGACCCCACTCCTCGCTCCGCAGCTTCCTGGCCCAGGTGTGGCCCACAGGCGGGGGAGCGCAAGCTGATCAGCCGACCCACGGGCTTGCGGCTCCTTCAAAACCTAACGCGGTCGCTGCAGATGCTACAGTCTTGGCCTCTGGCATTGTTTCCCTTCTCCTCTGTCCTGTACATTTTTACTTGCTTTGGATATGCTTGTTCTTTTTAATAGCTTTAAGATTTCATGCAACAAACCTTTTTCAAGGTTATAATTTAACCATTTACAACTTTTTCTTGCTTGGCTACTCCTCTTTTTTCTTGAACGACTTTGAAATTGATTTTTCTCAGAAACTCATATGATTGGAATTTTACTCAAATTGATGTGACTGCATAGTTTTCATTGATTTTTGTTAAAATTTCCTTTCTGCCTTTGTGTCTTTGTATTATTTTGTTCATATGGCTTATCCCCTCAGTTTGTTTGTCTTACTGGATTCTATTAAAACTGGATTCTACGAAGGAAACAATTTTTCAATTTTTTACTGCCTTCAAAGTTTAGCATTTGTACCTTTCTTCATTTATCTACATTGTTTCCAGTCTTGTCCCATTTCTCTGCGGTTGCTTTATTGTTCATTTTCTAGTATCTTTTACTGACGAGTGAGTTAATGACTTTGGTTCTTTTCCGTGGAAATTCTTTGCTATTTAAAAGTTCTAATTTTTGACAATTTTTTCTTTTTTACTAATTGTATTAGCAGTATTGTAGATTTGATTATTTGACTAATTTCCATCTGGCAGAAGGGTATCTGCTTTCTTGGTGTTTATTTGCATTCAGTATTTTAAGAAATATTTATTTTATTTATATTTCTTTTTTTACTCATATTCACACAGTTTTGTTATTTACTGAATTTCTTTTCTTGAAAGTTGTTAAACTTTTAATGGCTGAAGTTATGTTTCTTTTCTGTTAGCCCAAGAATGACATTCAGGCTGGCCTGGATAATTTTTTTTTAAGAAAATGATTTTCAGTTGATCGTTGTATTCTGGAATCTGTGATGTTTAAACAACTAGATTTGTCTTCTTTACTTATTTTTCAGATAAATACTGATGGTCTTAAATTTCATTTTAAGCCATATTATTAATTTTAAGGGTAAGATACCAGTCTTCAACACTAGGCTATGCTTTCGTGTTGCTCTATTTATTTTTTTGCATATAAAACTTCACATTTCCCAAATATGGCTTTATTTTTTTAATTTGACCTCTATTTTTTGTTATTTTTCAAGAGTATGTTGGTTTGCCAAATAGCATTATTTTTCTTTTAGTTATTCAATATTTTGTTTATTCTTTTTCATTGATTTCTTAAAAAATTTCTTTAGGTGGCTTCTATATCTATCACATTTTGCTAAGTAGCTAATGATTCTTTTCACTGCATACACTGAAATTATTAATTTTATGATCATATTTTTCATTTCAAGGCAATAGCTTTTAACTCAACTTGTCTTTCTTGTTCTCCTAATAGCTGTATTTTGTCCAAATCAAGATTGCCTTGATGCATGTTGACAAAACAAAACAAAAATAAAAGATTTTGCCAACTTTTTATATTTAAAAATATTATATTTATATTAGTAATATTATAGTTATAATTATAATTAATGTTAAAATACTGATTTCCTTTTAGCTAACTTTGAGCTTGAGAGGAGATTTGCTAACAAAATTATGGTCAGTGGCTGAAACAGTCATGGGTCTGGGAAAACACAAAATAGTCTCATTTTCTACATTATTATAAATTTGTACCCAAATCCTTTCATTTTCCTGAACAAAAAAATATTGCAAGGATCATTCAGTGAGATTGCTGGATTAAACAGTGGCTTTTTTTTTTTTTTTTTTTTTTGCAAAAACTCCGGATTCTTCAATAATGGATCCATGTTACTCTCATTGCCATTTTTCACTTTATGTCATCTTATAACAACAATTCTTTGGATTTATTGTTAACTAGTTTAAAAATGTGTGGCCATTTTTTAAATACCCCATATTCTTTTTTTTCCATTAAGTTTATTGGTACATTTTAGGTATACAATCCAGTTACATTCATCACCCCCCATATTCTTTTGAGAAACAATTGAGTTTTTGGATAGGTTTCTTTATATTTTTATTTTTCACATTTGATAATTTTAATATTCTATCAAATGAAAAATAATTTTTTTTCTTTTTCACATTTTATACTTTAGGTCACCTCTATCATAGACTTCTTTGTGTTTATCAATACATTATATTCATGGATTATGTCATCATTAAACCATGCTATATTTGCTTGACAACAAATTAATCGTTCAAGGTCAGAATTCTATATGAAGTCATTAGGGCATGCTTAATTATGTTCTTCGTATTTTTTCTATATCTAAGTATTTTACTGTTTACCTCCCAACATTAGTAGGGGTATGTCGAAACCTTCCTCTATAATGATGGGCTTTTAAACTTACTCCTGTAGTGGTATCAATCTTGTAATAAGATATTTTGAAGTTAGTAATGCATGTCTGAGTTCATTACATTGGTAGATATGTGCAGATGTAGACATACATGTGCGTGCCCACATTTCTGCATCAGAGTATATAAATAGATGGATCTATGTCTACTGTATCTAGATCATAAACTAGTTTTCCTAGTGAGCAGACACCCTATCTACTCTACAGGGTTCTTTTTGTCTTAAAGCTATGTCAAGTACAGAAGATAGGTTTTTGCTAAAAGAAAAGTTTTAATAACTATTTCCTTTTAATTCTATAATGGTAGAAATTCATTCCTTTGGTTTAATTTATTGACATGAGTTTCCTTTTGATCTAATTTGTTACTTTGCTATGGTCAGTCTTTTCTCTCTAGTTGTTTTCTCTTGAAAATTTCCCTATTTGATTTTAATTTGGTTTTACAATCTTCATATCGTGTGATCAAGTATGCAATTTTCTATTGAGTTTAGTATCGCCTTATGTCTGTGGATTCAGGTCTGGATTTAATAATGAAAAGTCCTCAATATATATGCATATTAATTTTACAGAATTTTGGGTTTCTTGATGTGTGTGTATAACATACTGTGATCATATTCATGGTTCTCAAAATGTTTTCTTTCTTCTATTTCGACTGTTCTCTCCATTTGTCTCTAAAGATGTAATTTTATCTTCCATAATTTTAAATCACAAATTTGTATTTCTAGCTTCTTGCTTACCTAACTCCTTGCTTACAAATGCCTTGCAATTTTCTTATTGCTTTCACAGTATGACTAATCCGCTTTCTCAAATCCACCCATACATTTTTAAATTAAAAATCAATATTCTATTTTAGTAGTTCCAGTTTGTTGTTTGGTGGTACTGAACATTGAACCCAGGGCCCTCAGACACGCTAAGCAAGTGTTCTACCGCTCTGCCACTGAACTGCATCCACAGCCCTGCTGTTCTCCTGAACATTTGCGACAGCCTCTTGCTTCATATTCTGTTTCGTTCCTCTCTTCCAGGGCATGGAAAACTTCTGCTTTAAGGGCCGGATGTTTATTATGTATTTTACATATATCAGCCACACAGTCTCTGTTGCATCGGGTCAGTCCTGCAGTTGTAGTGCAAATACAGACAGCAATTCACAAACCAATGAAGAGGTCTGTATTGCAGTAATATTTTACTAACAAAAATATGTGACTGTCATATGGACTGTAGTTTGACAATCAACACGTTTCACAATGTAGCTGTTTCTATGGTGAATGGATAGATGGGTTATGTAATCCAGATAATATAAAATGGTATAAAATTAGATAATTATATATACTGTGTGAATACAATATTTATAGAAACATATAATATTTGTAGTTTGTAGATAATATGTAATTCTAGAGCATTTATAATGCATATAGATATATAATATACAAGACATATTTATAATTAGATCATTATATATTTATACAAGAATATATATGTATTTACGGTATGTAAATTATATATAATTATATATCTATGTGTTATAGATATATGGCCAAGCATATATATTCTAAATTCAATTCCTTAACAGATATATGATTTGCAATTATACTTTCTTATTCTATAGGTTGACTTTTTCTTTCTTTCTGTCCTTTAAAGCACAAAATTTTTAATTTTGATGAAGGGTGATTTATAGTTTATGCGGTTTTCTCTTTCATCACTGTGCGTTTACAGTCTTATCTAAGAAGGTTTTGGTTGATTCCATGCCACCATAATTTACTCCTATCTTTTCTTCTGAGTTCTATCATTAGTTCCTTCATTTAGGCTTATGATCATATGAAGTTAATTGTTCTATAGGGTGTTAGGAAAATTTCTATCTTTTTTCTTTTGCCTGTGGCTATTATGAAAATATTCTTCCTCTATTGCATCGTTTTATTCCCTTTTTTAAAAAAGCAACTTACCTTAAATGTAAAATTTATTTCTCAACTCTTAATTTTATTTCATTATATATACTTGTATTATTGATTAGTGCAGTTTTGTGGTGAGCTTTGATTTAGTTTTCTGAAGCCAAATCTATTTTATTATGAATTTTAAGAAAGTTTGGTTGGAATTGCAATTTGGAGAATACTACTATCTTTAACAATATTTAATCTTCCAGCCTCTGAACATGAAATGTATTTCCCTTTTTTGAGATCATTTTTAATTTCCTTAAGTAATGTCTTCTGGTTCTTTTGTCAAGTTTACCACAAAATATTTTTGTATTGTAATGGAATTATTTTTTTTAATTTCATTTTTGGATTATACTATATAAAAATACAATGGACTTTTGTATATTGATCTTTTGCCCCAAAACTTTGCTGAATTATTTTATTAGTTCTAATACTTTTTAAGAAATTCCTTAAGATTTTGTTTTTATAAAATCATCTCATCTGCAAATAGAGACACATTTATTCTTTTTCTTCCAATTTTTATGTCTTTCAAAGAAATTGTGAAGGTTGAGAAAAGATGACCTATACTGGCAGGTAACTGAAATCATGTACCAAAAGAAATAAATCAGTGGTGATTGAAATTCTGATTAAATAAATGTCAGGTGCACTACCACTTTCATTTGACTCTACGTGGCTGAATTATTTACCTATTATTCCTTAAACTGTCTCCAGTTAGAAATGTCATTACTTTGAAAGTTTACAATGAGACAACTTTCCGAGGAGAGTTAAACACATCAAGTTAGAAACTGAAGTGTTCACAGGAGCACAGAACTAAAGGGCCCATCGTATGTTCTTGGCCTCTCTAACCTGATTCCAGCGCATGACCTCACCGTGTGGTGCCATGATGTGGAGATGTAAATATATGTGACTACAGAGGAGCAATTAACTCTAACAAGTCACCAAAATGGAGATGACCAGGAAGGAACTAGGACAAAAGCATACTTCTTTTCTGGTAGATACCGAGTCTCCGGCCCACAAATACTTTCAATCTTGTTTGTATCTTATCATTTGAAGGAAACTCATATAACATAGGGAACCTAGATGGCAGCAGAGGCCCCGAGATACGAGCCATGAAATCATAAGAATAACTTTCATGGTTGTTCTTTTTAGGCAGAACTCAGAGGTACATTCTGGAGTCAGGACTGTTGCTGACTTTTTTTCCTACCAACAACTTACAGACGTTTCTCCTTTTCCCTTTGAAGGCAGTAAAGGGGAAATTTGAGGTTGTACTACCACAATGTGCCCTGAAAATTATTTCTTTTTATAGGTACTTTTGGGCAGCTGCCCTCATCACATGTGATACACTTCATGCTTATTACATTGACTTTTCATAGACCCATAGAGGCAGACAGATAAAACTCACCAAAAACATAAAGGTAGCAGGTAGGTGAAAAATATACATTTTCCTCTTAGGGACAGATTTAAACTTTCAGACTGGTTTAAGTACCAGAATTTTTATCATTTTGTACAAATCACTGAAATAAGACCAGACTCTAAACTTCAAAATATTTCAACTTTAAGCAGTGTTATTCTTCCCATACTCACAGTCTAAGGAAGAAGAGATGAATTTAATATTAACAAAGAACAAAGTGCTTTATATTTGCATATAAATATTTAAATCACACATCATCTATACAATGAATTTGTACCTTCTATCTATGGCCTATAAGTTGTTTTAGATTTTAAATTCTTCAGATTCTAACATTGTATCTTTCTCTTCTTTTCCTTTTCATTAAATTGTTCTTTTCCACATGTGTACTTCAGTGCTTCCAAAGTGCCTGGCAAATCGTGACCACACGCTCCCTTAGTTCAGCTTTGTCATATTTTACATTTTACTAAAGTTAGAGGTAGTGAAGTGCTGGATGATTCTAAAACATCTTGTTTTACACCTCTAAAACTCATCTTTAAACTATCTGCTCTATGTGAAGCGGGTATTTAGTAAGCTGTGCTGAGTTAAGGTTTAAGTAGCTAGAGCTGATAGTAAAGTACAGCTGCTGAGATGGAAAATAACTGCTAATACACTGTGGTGTATAGCCACGGAGCTCGCAATTAAGCTACGCTGTGTTCTTGCAACCATTAACAACTCCAAAGCCTGTTAATATCAGATAAGGTCACCCTGCTACCTTGATGGGACAAGAAAAAACACCATTAAGTGTGAGCATCTCTGTGATCAAGCATCCCGCTCTACTGGCAAATGGGCAAGCCTACTGCCTCTCCCAATGCAACATCAGCCCCGCTTGGCTTCTCTTATTCGCCTAGATAGGAATTAATACTCTGCCAATCACAGTTTAGCCCTATGACCTGATGCACCCCATTCCAAAGAAACCACACTTCCTTAAAACGTTCCCGCACATTTCCCAGCGTAAAATCAGATGTACAATAATCTTATCCTGACGTCCTCTTTCTTAGATGACACTCATGGTGTCTCTGGATCAAGAGTGCCTGAACTGCAGAAAGTTAATACAGCTGCTGGACGGGATCTCCAGAATCTCCGGAAGGTCTATGACTCAAAGTCTTCTTCCCTTGAATGGCACTACTGGTAGGTGGTGGACTCCCCACGGGATGTTCCTTGATCACTGGGAATGAGTCCTTGTGAGCCATGGGGGACCCAGACCCTTTCTCTGTCTCTTCCTTGGATTCCCGATCATGAATCGAGCAGCTGCTTTGGCACAAAATCCCACTACCATGTGCTATGTGGGCTCAGGCCCCAAGCAGTGGGGCTATTTGTGGCCTAGAACCTGCAAAGCTGAGCACTAACATAAACATTTTCTCTTCACTAGCTAATTATCTCAGAAATTTTATTATCATGGAGAATAAATGTCTAAATAGGTTTGACGGTAGGTGTATGTTGGTGGATTTGGGCACTGGGATTTACCTCCATGTCTTTATATGCAAATATAAAAACGTCTTCGGGTATATGCATTAAAGTTTCTTGCAGTGGTGGATACAGATAAGGACAGAAAGAGATACACTAGTGTGGAGCCAAGGTCCAGGCAAGGATTTAATAAGTAAGTACCCCACAAATGAACATGGGAACAGAATGAATAGATAACCATATTTCCGGCAGACACATGATGACAACAGTGAGACTGGGTCACTCTCTAAGATGTGACTAAGACAGCAAAGTAAATAGCTTTGCGTCTTGAGAATGTGCGCCCCGTTCCGGGAGGTCACCGTGGGGTCCTGGGGGAGCACAAGCACTGGTCACACTCCTTGCTCTTGCCTTTCAGTCAGAGCAGATCCTGAGCTTCCCTCCCTCCCTCCACTGGGTCTGTTGAAAACCACGTTTCCATGGTAACATTAGGCTTTGGGGTGCAGTCAGGATATTGGCATCAGACTTTTTTACCACCAGCCTTGCAGCCTCTCCGCTTGCTCAACTGGTCCTTCGGTCAGACGTCTTGGTCCTCGTGAGTTGGGGACCAGCCCAGGACCCTGGTCCAGTATGTGGAGGGGCTAGGCCCTGTCTCCAGTTCCAGTCTCACTTTGCTTCCATCAATGTGGTTTGTCACACAGAGGCCTGGTGGACGTGGACGAGGAGCTCTGCTGGCTTCATCGAGGCACTGCCCACTCTGGATTGGAGATCCGAACCCTGGTTTCCTTCCCTGTCCCCACCCTGTACCGATCTTAGCTACCTCTCTTAGACTGACTCAGTTTATCTAACTGGACTTCATGAATCTCATTGGGAATCTCACTGAGAAAAATGCAATTTTCTTCAAGAAGTGGTACGTTTTCTTAAAGTGAAGAAAAGTGAAGCAGGGACAGAAATGTGTGTGTGTGTGTGTGTGTGTGTGAGAGAGAGAGAGAGAGAGAGAGAGAGAGAGAGAGAGAGAGAGAGACGAGGGAGACCATGAAGTGTGAGACAGCACACACTGTGCGCTTCTGAGTGCACCAATGGGGGCAGCAAAGATTTCACAAGCATTCCCACTTTTTTCTGCTCCATTCAATAGGCAAACCGCTGGAAATTAATTAAGTAACACATGGAAAGGGAAGGGATTCAAATGATTTTTACTAGCTGACAGATTCTGAGTTGATATTTTTCTTTATAATTCTCTCTCAAGCTAAAGATTTAAGCATCAGTAAATGAAAACCAATAAGACATGTACACAGAATATTGACATCTAAAAGACTAATGCAGGAGTACCTAGGTTCTCCAGGGTTTGCATTTAATAGTAATGTATATTAGATTATATATTACACATTTATAATTTATATTGAATAAAACATTTAGAAGAATTAACCATCATTTACCTGATATACAGTAATTATAGAAAATAAAAATAGAAACAGCGCAGTCTGAGGAATTTTTGATTATTAAATGAAGTAAAAGTTAAATTGAATTAGTCTTGTGACTTAAAAGTTTAAATTTAAATAAATATTCCAGTGATAGTAACAGCAGTATAACAACATGCATGAAGTGCAAGACACTCTATTTGATTTTAAGTATTACAGTTTTTATTTTCTCAACTGAGTCTTAAATAATAGCCAGAATATGTAGTTGGTTCATTAAATACATTATGTAAAAACAACAATATCCCAGTGAGTCAGGCATTTTTAATTTGTAAAATATGTATCTGATAAAGGGTTACTATTTATAATATATAAATAATTTAAGTAGCACATTGATAAGAAAATACCCAATTAGAAGATAGGCAAAAGACCTTAGTTGACATCTCTCAAGATACGCAAGTGGCCAAGAGATACGTAAAAACTGTTCAAGCTCAGTAATTGTCAGAGAAATACAAATTAAAATCACTTCACACTTGTTAGGATGACTATTATCACAAATGAAGAGGTAAGGCTTGGTGTGGGCATGGAGAACAGGGAATCCTTGTGTGTTGTTGGTAAGAAAGTAAATTCATACAACCATTATGAAAGTCAGTGTGGAATTTCCTTAAAAATTAAAAAGTAAAACTACTCTATGACCCAGGAATTCCACTGCGGAGTATAGATGAACAGGAAATGAAATTAAAAAATGAAGAGATGTCTGCCCTTCTGTGGTAGCTGCAGTGCTATTCACAAGAGCCAAGGTAGAGCGCTAACCTCAAGCTTGGTGTCCACTCACTGGAGACTGAGTAAAGAAAATGTAACACATACGCCTGGCGGACACAATTCAGCTGCAGAAAGAAGGAGAACCTGGTATTGGTGATACCATGGAATAACCTGAGTTCACCCTATTTTTGATAACCTTCACTGAGCAGCTACTTACAGCAATTTCTATCAAATAAAAACATTATGGTCTCGTATCATGTGATTCTGGCTCTTTCCCATAGTCCAAATGACCAGGAAATGTAAATGTTTTGAATTTATTCAGGACGTTAAAGCAGCCACATGATGTAACTAAAGACTCTAGTGAGAGAGGACTTCCTGAATTGTGTCAGAAAGTGGCAAAAGTGATGGGATGATGTTTTTGAAGTGAGGGGGATGATTTTGAGGAATATTAAGGGCAATGGTTTCTTTCACTACAAAATTTTAAAATTTAAACATTAACCGTATTTTTATCATTCTGATATAGTAAGGGAACTATGCCAGCCACATATAAAAGAAAAACTCCACAGGAGCATATTAATATGTGGGATCTAAGAAATTTGATCTCTTTGAAGAAGAGCAGAATAATGGTTATGAGGGGTGAGGTGTCAGGAGAATCAAGGAGATGTCTGAAAAAGGCACAAAATTCCAACAGGAGGAATACGTTTACAACATGAAGACTATACTTAATAGTAAGCTGTACTATATTGAATAATGCACTGTATCCTTGAAAACCCCCAAGAGAGTGCATGTGAGGAGTTCTCACAAAAAATGATATCCATGTGTGTTACACATATGTTTGTTAGCTAGATTTAATCATTCACGATATATATGCAGTTCAAAATACCATGTTATACATAATAAGCACGTGTAACTTATTTTAATTTAAAAATTAAATGAAGGAAAATGGAGAGAAAAATTCTAGTTTTCCAACTTTGATTTCCCTGTTTTGATATTGTTCTAAAGTTGTCCAAGACGATGCCTTTGGAGATGTTACGAAACCTGTTCATGTAACTCTCTGTGGTCCAGGAATTATTTCCAAATTAAAGTTAAGAAAAACACTGTGTACTAAAGAATTGTTATTTAAAAGGAAAAAGAGGGAAGACTTTGGGACTAAAAGAGAAGAATAGACATTTTTACCAACTGGAGAACCAAAAAAAGAAGAGAAATTGAATTTTTGTATAGAGCAGATTGTCCTGTTTCATAATACTAGTGAAAACCTGCACTATCCTTTTGTAATGAATCTCCTCACATCTCTGTTAGAGACCGCAAACAATGCTGGCAATGAAACAAGCAGTTTTACAGTTTTGTTTTGGAATACTAACTAGGCTTTACACAGACTTAGCGTGGTGGCACCTTAGAATTCCAGAACTTGCCTAATGAGGCTCAACTTGCCTGAACTCACAAGTGACTGATGCTGACAAAGACACAAACTAGTTCATATTTAAATCACATTTAAGTAGTTTCCCTAATGCAGCTTTTAACCAGATTATAACTTTTGTAAAAGTGGATAGTCATTTATGTATTTTTTACATTGATCGCATGGAGTGCTGAAAAACAGGTTTGTTACACATTTTTTAGCTACCTCACTTTGATCATATTTATATAAATACCTTTTAATAGCAATAGACATGTATATTTTTAAATAACAAAAATTTAAAAAACAAAAACTCGGAACAAAAGGAGATGAAAATATCTACTAGTTTTTGCTGGATGTACAGTCATCCTGAAAAGTGATTATAATGAGTTTTTATGACTAATGTACTTTCGTAAAAATTTACTCAGGAATTCTTAGTTATGTAAAAGTACAAGATAAATGATCCACATCAGTGTCTCCAACCTTTAGGTCTTATGAATTAGTGATAGACCCAGTTGCTTAATTCAAAAATATTGGGAAATATTTTTCCCAATATTAGTACATATGTATATACACACACACATATATGCATTTGGGAAATATTTTTCTACAAAGGCAGATTCTTCCCAGGTAACACACCTAGGAATACATTAGGTTCAAAAAGTCCTACAAATCTGCATTTTAATACTTACACTATGTACACAGGCAAAAGAACAATGTGAATACTTAGCATGAAAAAGAGTTGGCCAATTCAAATAAATGAAAACAACTGGTTCCCCAGATTTTGTAGAAAAGAGCTGATCATCTCCTGGAACTCCACCCTGGACGGAAATCTGGGAAGCGAGAGCAGCTACAGTTTGTGAGAGAGGGAGAGCCTTGCATCCTTTCCCTGGTTCCCCTGGTGGTCTGACCAGGGAGTCTCTGTGGGATGTCAAATGGGTTCTATAGCAGTCGTCAGCTTTGTGCTGGCATGAGAGCTCATACAGATGCCCTCAATCATGACTGAGGAAGCGCTTCAGCCCACTGTCTCCAAGCATGGCCAGATCAAGGAGTCCACGTACAATAGCTCGGACTGTTGGCAGAGACTGCCTAGAGTTACCAGAGGGAAGTGGAGACATTCATCGACAGTACTGATGGGTCACACTGCACGTCAGTTATTACTCCAGAACAGTTTGTGGAAGAAAAAGAAAAGAGCCAAGCCTTTGAAGGCAACTAGGTTTAGGATTATATTGTGTTTTTTTCACTGAAGTATTAGTTTTAAAATTTCAATTCACCTTTAAATAGGGATAATGATGCCAATAAAGTCAGACTTTTGAGAGGATTAAAAGACCTAAAAAAAGCTGAAAACTGCTAAGCAAAAATACGCTTTACTTTCTTCACCTCAATTTGTTTGACCTGAACACATTTTGAATCTCTTTTCTCAATTTCATCATGTGTTTCTAAATCTTATTTTTTACTTCCATTCAAAAATATCAGTAGTTTTCATAAAGTGCTGGGAAAGAAAATGTAATTATAGCCTGTTGTAAAAGTAAGGATTTTGAGCACTTGGTTTCCTTCCTTTAACAGTACCTATTTTTGCTTTTTTTTTTTGTACTGGGGATCAAACTCGGGACCTTGCACTTGCGAGGCAGGTGACAGCACCGCTGAGCTACATCCTCGGCCCTATTTTTGCTTTTGACTGCTTTTGAACAAACATTCAAGTAAACTGAGATATCTTTTATAATTTTTGAAATATTTTTAATTTTACTTGGATTTTATTTTTAAGACCTCATAAACTCAAATGTAATTTTACTTCTCTTTTCTAATGAAAACATTTACGTTTTATGATGTAACAATATATAAGAGCATAAAGTTCTGAACACTATTCTGTAATTGAATCTGGCTGTCTTCACTAATCAGTTTTAGTTTTACAGTTTTGATTTACAGCTCTCCTTTGTTTGGAAGCACTTGGGCATTATGTTTTAAACATACAGGTAAGTGGACCTAATGTGGCTGATGCTCTTTTCCTATTACACAGAAACATTTAAAAGTCAGTGCAGGGCATGATGAGAAGCCAACAAGACAGACTGCAGGCAAGAACATGCCCAGAGACAAACAAATACTTGTTATAAGAATTTTATTAGAAAGCTGAGCCTTAATAAAAAGCAAACCCTACTGAAGAAAAAGTAAAGTGTACTTAAATCATTCTCAAGTGAATTTGGTTACTAACGTGGGAAAATACTTTCATGTGATGATAATTTCAATTTCTGAAGTTGTTCTATATAACTGACTATGTCATTGCTAGAATACATTTCTAGGATATCTTTAATGCACTGGAAATTTTGAAAGCAATCACTTGATGTTCTGAAATGCAAAACAATTCAGTTACTAATGTTCAAGTATAATAATAAGCTACCTCGGGGATTGGGAATTATCTTTTTTAACTCTCTCCTCCCCTCCCCTTTACTCTTTTCCCCTCTCCTTTACCCTCCTCCCTGCCTCTCCTCGCCTCTCTTGTCTTTTGGAGACAGGGTTTTGCTATGTTTCCTAGACTGGCCTCAAACTCTTGGGCTGAAGGAGCCTGACAACTTTAGCCTCCTGGGTATTGGGGTACATGACACAAGCCCATCTTTATCTTTTACTTTTTACAGGAGTCTAAATTCTCCAAAGTAAATACAAGGCAGGATGACGGCTGAGAACAACTCACAACTGGCACATCAAATGACCTCCACAAGGCCTCAGAAATCAGTTAATAACCCTTTCACATCGTCTTAGAATAAACCAAAGAGACACATGGAGGAAGTTAAGAAGAAAGGAGTTGCTACATCACCTGTCCCTGAAATCGAAGGATCCCAGCATGGAAAGAGTTGACACTCTCTTGGGGAAAGGGAGAGAGAATTAAGTCCAAGCCCTAGACTTGAAATCCAGGACCAAGCCTTCCAGAGTGGATCCCAGAGCTGAGCAGAGGCCCATGAGCAAACCCCCTGGACACATGGGTACACTGAGCCTCTGGAACTGCCTTAGGTAGGTGTCAGCACCTTGCTCAGTAGCTGGTGGCAGAGTTGGACAGGAGTACGTGGTGGGGAGCTGGGCTTTGTCTTGGAGCCCAGCGCCAATTCCACCATAGTGGAGCTCAGCACAGAGTAGAAACTGAAGGCCCCACTCACAGGTTGAAGTTTGTGGACTAAGCTATGCCTGCCCCACCATGAGGTTGGTAGGGACCTGTGTACCCAAGGGGCAGACTAGAGTTTAAGCTTGCCATTTTTAGCTTTGGAGCTGAGCTGGGGGCACACACAAACTCATCTTATGATTGTGCAAGTCCTATGACTATGAGACTCAAGTGCATCCCAGCAGAACATCAGCCTACATGGCCGAGAGCCTTCCCTCCCCAACACGGTGCCAACCTCATGTTGAAGACCCGATGCCCTGGTGGGTGGAGGGTATGGCAGTTAGCACAAGTGGAACTCGGTGATGGGCTAGTGAAATCTAACACTGAGCAGATCCTAATGGCCCCGTGCCCAAGCCTGCCTGTGGGTAGAAGCTCTGAAATAGCTCAGTGCTGAGGAAAGAGGCATGACCTCCATTGAGTGGGGATCTGTTCCCTCTAGCATCACCTGTCGCTCATTGGATCAGTCACCCATGAGTTCAGCTCAGCAGTAGACAGCTCATTGCAGCACGCCCCTTGATGCTACTCAGCTGCTCTGCTCTCTTGGTGAACTGTGGACTTGGGATGAGACACATTTTCCTGGCACTGGTGACAAAAGGTGTGACTCTTCTGAGAGTCTGACAGATTTCTGTAGGGTCTGACCAGAGGCTAGTAACTGTGGGTGAGGTGTCTGGGCCTACCATGGTCCCAGAGAAAGTCTTCTGAGATTGATTACTTTTTCTAGGTTGTCTCATGATTCATTCTGAACAAGCACCGAGAGTGAACTGGGGACAAACTTGGGCTTAGATTGCCTCTAGTACTGAAACAATGGCAGTACACCAACAACGGACTCCCAGCAGACGTTGGCTCAGGCACCATACAGTGGTAGAATAGTGGAAATGATTACAGGCCTTCAGAGAAAAAAGGCAGCCACCTAGAATTTCTCAAAAGCAGGCAGAAACAAAACCAGATCAGAAAGGCTGGAACAAACTCCCAATCCTTTAATACCCAGGTAATGTTGCATGCCAGCAAGCATGAGTTTTCAGGAACCATGACCTCACCTAATAATGTGCCAGAAACTGACCAGACAATGATAAGTATGAGAGAATTCTCAGGGAATTTAAAACAGCAGCTTCAAGGCAAAATAAGGAGCTCACAGAAGATGGAAAAACATTCAATACTCTAAAAGAGAACCTTAACGCCCCCCCAAAAATAGATGAATTAAAAAAAAACCCAGAAATCCTTGAGATAAACAAACAGAAGCAAAATTTACAAATTCAAGCTGAACCGATCAAACAGAACACAGGAGTAGTGAATTCAAAGATACGCTGCTGAAAATGCAGTCAGAGAAGATAAAAAGAATGGAGAGGAATAAAGAATAATGGCAGAACTTTGGGGCAGTATTGAAAAAGTGAATGCTTGGGTGTTAGCAGTTCAAGAAGGACCTGAGATTGCCAAAGGTGTAGAAAGCACATTCACAGAGGTAAAATCAAAAGACTTCCAAAACCTAGAGAAAGATATGAATATTCAAGTATGGGAAATGTAAGTGGATTAAATTATTTAATGAAAAAACAAAGCATAATTGAATAGATGGGAGGAGAGAGAACTAAATTTTGCTCACAAAAATTTCATTTAACCTGGAAAAATATAGACAGACTGAAAATGAAGGAATACAATAAGACACTTCTTGCAAATGGAATCCAAAATAAAGCAGAAGTAACCATGGTTCAATATGGTACACTTTAAATAAAAAGCAAAGTAAAGAGAAAAGGAGGTCGTGATATAATGATATAGGAGTCAATACAGCAAAAAGGAAATCCAGATTTTATATATACGCTTAATAAAGGCAAATGTTAACAGCCCTAAAAGGAGCATAGACTCAAATACAATGATATCTGTAGACTTTAACACCCATTTGAGCAATGGAGAGATCATCTAGACAGAAAATCCACAAAGAAAAAGCAATGTTACATTTTCCACTAGACCAAGGGGCCTTAACAGGCATCTACAGAAATTCTATCTGACAAATGTCAAACACATATTTTCTGATCAGCACATAGAACATTGTCCAGGATAATAACATGTTGAGCCACAAAACATTTCTCAACAATTTTTATAAAATTGAAATCATATCAAATATCTTTTCTGACTACAACTCAAAAAAAAACCCTAAAAATCAACTGCAAGAGTAACATTGGAAGCTACAAATACACATAAATTAAACAGTGTACTTTTGAGCTAACTATGGATTCAGAAAGAAATCAGGAAGAACAAAATTGTTCTTGAAACTAATGAAAATGAAGGCACAACATACACATATCTATGCAAAACAATAAAAGTAAGAATAAGGAAGTTTATAACAATAAATATCTGCAGTGAAGAGCACAAAGTTGTCAAATAACCTTTCTCTTTTCCAAGAATTAGAAAAACAAGAAAAAGAAATTCAAATTAGTAGAAAGAAATTAAGATCACAATAGAAATCAGTGAAATGCGATTAAAAAATAGAGGATCAACAACAACAAAAATTTAGTTCTCCAAAAAGAAAAACAGAATGGGTAAGCCTTTTAGCTGCACTACAAGAGAGAAAGAAAGTTCAAATAGAAACAGGTGAAAAGGGAGATGTTACAACTGATATATTACAGGTATAAAAATCGTTAGAGATTTAATAAACAACTATATGCCAACAAATTTGACAAATTAGAAAATGAGCAAATTCCTAAATACATACACCTTATCAAGACTGAATTGTGCAGTAGAACATTTGGGCAAACCAATAAGTAACAATACTGAGCCATTAACAGTATTCTAGCAACAATGAAAAGTCCATGTCAGATGACTTCGCTCTACCAAAATCTTAGAAGAACTATTCTTGTCATTCCAAAAAGTTGAAAAGGAAGAAATTCATCCAGACACTTTCTGTGAGGCCATCATTACTTTGATACTGAAACCAGATAAGAATCTCAAAAAAGAAAACTGTAGGCCAATATCCGTGCTAAACATAGATGCAAGTACCTTCAGTAACAGCAGACTCCATGAACACATGAAAAAGATCACTCAGTGGTCAAGAGGGATGCGTCCCAGGGAGGCAGGGTTGATTCAGTATGTGCAAATCCATACACATGAAATGCCATCAACAGAATGAAGGATGAAGCCATATGATCATCTTAATAGGTACAGGAAAGACACCAGATAAGATGCAACAGTCTTTTGTGGTAAAAATGCTGAGAAAATTATCTGTAGAAGGAATGAAACTCAATGTGTCAAAGGCTACTTATTAGAAACCAATAGCTAATATTAAACTCAAGGAGGAAAAGGTGAAGCCTTCCCTCTAAAATCTGGAACGAAACAAGGATGTCTATTTCTATGTAATAGAGTACCTGAAGTTCTAGACAGAGTAGTCAAACAAGAGGAAAAATATATAAAAGGCATTGAAACTGGACAAGAAATCAAATTGCCACTGCTTGCAAATGACATGATCTTACATGTAGAAAATGCCAAAACCCCACTAAAAGAACTACGAGAACTAACAAATGAATTCAATAAATTTGAAGGATACATAATTAATCATACAAAAATCAGCAGTGAAGCTGTATGTAAATAAATCATCAGAAATAGCAATTAATAAAGGACTTCCATTTACAATAGCTACCCAAACATAAAATACCCAGGAATAATTTTAACCAGAGAAATGAAAGAAAAATTTGATAAAAGAAATTAAAGAAAACACCAAAATAGTGGACAGACATCCTATGATCATCGATTGACAGAATTAATATTGTTAAAATATCAATGATACACAAAACCACCTAAATATTTAATGTAATAACTATCAAAATACTGATGACATTCTGCTAAGAACTAGAACATAATCCTAAAATTTATATGGAACCACACACACACAAAACCTAAGTAGACTAAGCCACACTGAGTAAAAGGAACAAACTGGGAGTTTTTACACTACCTGATTTGAAAGCATACCATGAAGCTTTAGTTATTGAAACAGACACACACACCAACGAGACAGAATAAAGAGTCTGAAAGTGAAGACACAGATTTACAGCCAACTAAGTCTCAACAAACGTGCTAAGAACACCTACTGGAGAAAGACAGTCTTTTCAGTAAATGGTGCTTGGAAAATTGGATGTCCACATGCAGAAAAGTGACTCTAGAATCCTCTCTCTCACAGTTTAAATACAGCATTAAAAATTGATTAAAAACCCAAATGTAAGAAATAGGACCTGAAGCTATGAAAATATTGGAAAGAAATATAAGGGAAATACTTCTGGACATGGGAATGGGAAAGGTGTTTGATTAGACATCAAATTAAAAGCACAGGAAAAAAAGGCAAAATGGACAAATGGGATTACATCAAATTATAGAACTACATAGCAAAGAAACATACTGCACTGATAACCTAGAGAAAGGATGAAAATATTTGCAAGCTGTCCTTGGGACAAGGGGTTATTATATAAGAAACTCCAAATATTTAATAGCAATCACCCCACACACAAACATACACACACAAAATAACAACAAAAAAACAAAAACAAATTATAGAATAGGAAACAGACCTAAATAGATATTTCTCATAATAAGACTTACAGATAACCAACAGGTATAGAAAAAATATTCAGCATTACAAAACAGAAAAATTAAAATCAAAACCAAAATGAGGTATCACTCATTCTAGTATAACTGCTGTTATCAAAAACACAAAAAATAGCAAGGACTGGCAGGGTTTTGTAGAAAAGGAAACTTGTACACTATTGATTGGAATGTGCCAGCACAGAAAGCAGTGTGGCAGTTCCCCCCAAAATTAGTGAGAGAACTGCTGTATGATCCAAGAGTCCCACTCCAGGGTGTGTATGCTAAGGCAACGAATTGTGACATTGAAGAGGCATCTGAACTCCCAAGTCTACTGCAATACTATTCAATTAGCCAAAAAATGAAAACAACCAGAGTTCCTCAACAGATCAATGGATAAAGAATATGTGGTATAATATTATTTATCTGTAATACTGAAGAACATTTTGTCATTTGTGAAAACATGAACCCAATGGGACATTATGTTAAGTAAAATAAACCTGACACCGAAAGACAAGTACCATGTGATCTCACCTATGCAGAATTTTGTAAAAATTAGTTTTTTATTAGTATACATTTGTGATACATAATGAATAGATTCATTGGGGAGTATTGGTTCCTATTCATAGCTCATCTTGATCCTATTTTTACTTCTTCTTTCCCCCCTAAAATTGATCCTAAGGAATCTGAGAATAAAATCATTGTTCAGGGAAGTGGCAAAGAGGAGGAAACGGAGAGGAATGGGGCATTTGATCAATGGATCCTAAAATACGGCGAGACAGCAAGAAGTTTGGGTGTGATACCATATAGTGGGGTGACTAGAAATGACAATAATGTACTGACCATTTCAAAAATCCAGGACAGATTTTGAAAATTTTCACCACAAAGAAATGATAAATTTACATTTGTTTATTCTGATTTAAATGTTGAGCAATTTATCAATGTATCAAAATATTACATATGTATAATTTTTATGTGTCAATGAAAAAATAAATTAAAAATACAATAAAGCATCTTTAACACATAAGCTAGAATGTTCTAAAAATAAAATGTACAAAAAGCTGCATACTAAGTTATTAGAATGATTCTTTATCTTCAAAATACACATGATTTAACACAAGATCTGTGAGTAGAATTATATTACAGTGTTCAAATACCAAGAAAGGAAAGAAATGCATCTTTTTTTTTTTTTTTTGGTACCGGGGATCGAACTCGGGTCCTTGTGCTTGCACAGCAGGCAGCGAAACCACTGAGCTAAATCCCCAGCCCAAGAAATGCATCTTTAAATGGTAATTTAAAGTACAAAATCACAAAACATCATTTTGTGCACCTGAAATTGATAAGTGAAACAGTATAAGAGCAGAGAGTATAACTAGGATAGAAAGTAAAAAATAAACTGTAACATTGTAAATTCATTGTTTTATTATAAAAAGGTAATGAAATGGAAACAGAGAAACATAACTCTGAATATGCATATACAAAAATGTTCAATTTATGAAAAAAATCAAAGCCTGCATCAGCCGGCAATAAAAATATTTTAGTTTTCCTAAATCTGGGAGCAATTGTTACTGTCTATTCCTTGATCAGTTTTAGACAGTTTTCTCACAGACTCTTATGATTCCATACTTCCTTTTCTGTAATTGACAGCTGTCCATGAAGATGACCCAGACCACAGAGGTCACCACCAACTGGCCACCAACTGTGTGCTTGGGGACTCGGCACCCACAGCACAGCCTGGCCGCTGCTGACCGTGCTCCTGCATACTGTGCCTAGGGCAGAGCTGCCCATTCCTGGTGCCTCCGTGCGACTCCCGGCTCCACTCCAGCTCCTGGTTGGCTGCACCCAGCTGGCAGAGTGGGCTGACGGCACCTGAACTCGGCTTATGCCAATATATCCACCAGGTCTGGTGCCAGCTTCTGGTTGGTTCATCTGCCATTCACAGAGCTGGCTTTGCACTTGTTCAGAAATTAAACTCATGACTTGCCAGCAGTACTGCTTCATTTAAAACAAAATGTGAAAAAAAGTGCATGTAAAATCTGTGTGGACCCAAATGGGTGGGAGAAATTTTCTAGATAAGGACTGTTTAAAAGCAAATAGGAATGAGTTAATTATATTTGTATTATGTATATACTTCTCGGTGTATGAATTTAAAAACTACTCATGATGAAGATCATTGACCACTAACAAAGACTTTCTTCTCCTTCCTTTTTATCTTTCTTCCTCTCCCTCCCTCTCTCTCTCTCTCTCTCTCTCTCTCTCTCTCTCTCTCTCCTCCATTCATTCATGTTGTCAGGCTCAAAATGCTTCTGCACATTCATTTCATTTGTAAGGGCGATGTGTCCCTGACCATTTTATGAACTGTGAAGGTGAGAAGATAGATAGTTGACCAAAACTGGTAGGAAGTTAGAATAATAAATACCTTCAAATTTTTCAACCATTAAAACTTTTCTTTCAGTAGCACAATGACTCTTTTTTTTACCACTCTTCTTAATCTGGGAAATAGATATTTTCTCTTTACAAACAAGTGAAGCTATATATGATTTATTACCCTATTTATCTATTTATAATTACCTTTATTATATGTTCATTTTTTATACGTATGCACATAAGATTGTAAAGATACATACTCTACCCAGTTCTGCTCTTTCTCATATAATATATATGATAGGTATGTAAGTATTATAAACATAAGCTATAATGTAAATATTCTTACATTATAAATCTGATGTAAAAATGTAGTAGTTGGCTAAAATATTTTAATAAGAAAAATGATGATTTTGCTATGTATTTCTGAACTGAAAGGTGGCATTGAAAACGTGTGTTACATACTAAGAAAGCACAGGATAAAACTAAAAGAATGTAGGTATTAGCTGAAGTATTTTAATGGTTTTAACTAAGTTCCAGAGAATATTGCAGATATCTGTGTTTTCATCATTTTAAGAACATGAATCATATTTAATTTGGTTGAATGAACATAAGGCCTCAGGGATATCATTTTAGTGTCACTTTATGTCAAACCAACACATTAAAACCAGTGGCCTGAATATTCAGATTCACTGGAGCAAAAAACATCCACCACAGCAAAAGGCCATGTAGTTGTACTATAGAGTGGTTTCACAGTAACAACTATCCTGAGGTTAGTCATATGACTTTTAGAATAAATGAAAAAGTAACAAAATGGAAATGTGGAGAAATAGAACTCTAAATATGCTTAAATATATACAAACATAACCTGTAAATTACATAGACCCCTATATAAATTGATGGTAAGAATTTCTACTCGATAGAACAGTCCTAAGACAAAATTGATTTCTCCTTGCTTTTTTTTTCTTGTTTAGTTTGTGTGGCCCCAAATCTGCTGTTGTGGAAAGCAGAGGGATGATTCCACCAAACATCTGTAATACCCAGCTGCACTCCGGCATGTGGCTGCCATTTGATGGATGGTGCACTTGAACGTAGATTTACAAATGTGGCCCAAGGCCAGTTTCCCCTTATTTCAACAATAAAACACTGTAAGTGTTAATATTAAGTGTTTACTGGAATGGAGAGCACAAAAGCTATTTCTAGCAAGATGCAGAGAATGAAAATGGGAGAATTAATCAGTGTTAGTGTTCACCATATCAGGCCCAAAGCTTATCACAGATGCCCACCCATGAAATGGCAGCTGTGCAGCCATGCAGAAAATCGCCATCATACACACTGGCAGTGCTATTACCTGGGCTGCCAACAGGGCACTCTCAAAAGTTCCATTTTGCCTATTGACCCCATGTGTTTCTCTCCTGCAAGTATAGATTCTCTCTTTGTTAAATGTAGAAACACAAGTTAAGATGCAAGAATACAACACGGTTTGATTAGGGGCTCCCGAAGCAGCATATCAAAACCTTATGGTCTGAAAAATGTTGAGCCTCAGAACTTCTGCAAAGTCATAAGCAGATGTATTTTACTCTTGCCTAAAGTCTGAACATTTGTCTGCAGAGAAAAGAGAGAAAACTTGACAGTTCTTTTTCCAAACCTACTTGAAATTAATCATAGTAACTGCAAATATAGTCTTGACAATTTTCAAAAAAGTTTGAGAGGAACTTCCCTGTCTGTTGGTGACTGCACATTGTAGTTATGATTAACAGATGTGGGATGGCCAAGTCCTTCTTGGTAACTTCTTGGAACCACTAGATGTTTTAAAAAATTTGCCTTTACTGTTTTTCACGGCAAGACTTTCAATGAAGCAAAACTTTTGTGACATAATTCTTTTTAACAAGTTGGCTTAACAGAACTGTCACTTATTTAACAAGAGAAGATGGCATTCTTAATTTAGTATTACAAGTAAGCTCAGAGTGGCTCAAATCCTTCATCCTATTTTACTTTGAATCCCGATAGTGTTGAAGATATCTCTGAGGCATTCAGAAGCGATTCATTTTTTTTCTCCTGAGTGTTCCCTATGGAAATTTATTTGATTTGGTTTTAGTTTACCTTTCTTTTTCACATTGTTTAACAATACACCTAGCTTCATATTCACATGGTTCTTTTCAGAGAAGTAAGCTTTTAGGCATTACTTAAAAACATAATAACAATTACACAAAATACATACGATGAGACTGTAGAGCCAGGTTCACTCCAGAAGTTTAGCAAATTGGCCAGCTAGGTAAAGGGTAAAAACAGTTAGATATGGAACCTTAACTCCAAGCTGAGGGATTTTGTCCATGTTCACTTTTACTATTGCTGACTTCCAAGGCTTTCCTATTCTCTTTCACTCATTCTTAATATGTCTTACAATTTTATAGAATATAGACTTGAATGTATAACATCAAATCTAATCAAAGAATTTAAATGATCAAATATTGATGAAATTAGAATCTCTCTGAGAATTATTATCTGGAAATACAAATATACATAAACTCCTGAAACTTTGAACAGCAATTTTATTGGTATGATTTACAATGGAAAAAGGAAATGAATCTAGTGTGTATTATAATTCTAAATGACAAGGTGAGTATCTTTGAGTATTTTCAGTGAAAGAAATCAAATGGCTCTAGATAACATGGCTAGAAAAGAGAATGAAAAAGTTGGAATTTTCAATTATCACGGTAGGGAAGGTAATCAGGTTTTCTCTTATACTGCCAACAAAGAAATTAGAACAGATGACCTTTGCTTGGACATTTCCAAACTTAATGGCCCTGTTACCATGCCCAAATGCCACCACCTAAAGGCAACCAACTCTGGGAGTGTGCCCCAGTGAAATTAACCCTGCAGCATGTGAGCAGTAATCAGTGCCTGGATAAAGCCACAGAAGAGGACAGCCAGGTGCCCAGCATTAGAGACTGCAACGGAAATATTCTGAGACCAAATTTACAAAAAAAGAAAAAAAGAAAAGAAAAAAAAAAGAATTGACTGGGCTACCTCAGCATACATTTCTGCCACATTCTTAAGCAGCAAAAAAGGAAAAGTGCTTTCCTCCTCTGCAGGATGTAAGGTTTATCAGCCATTAAAACTCAGACTCCTCTCGCTTTTCACTAGCTGTGAACTGGCCTGCCTGTCCAAGGACGTGAAACCGCATAGTCGTGAGACTGTGCACACTGATGTTTACAAGATGGAAAGAGTCTTTCATCAAGAGACATGGGAAAGAATATTCAGGCAACAAAACTTAATCAACAAAATGTGCTTTTGAAGAATTCCGCCTTTCGTGGTTTGCTTGCGCATCAGTAATTTCTGCTAAATGTGCTGTCATAACGAAGATATTTCCAAGATTTTTTCCTGATTAGAACTGGTAGCCAGTATATTAACTATTGATATACAAATAGATGAAAAAGAACTGGAACCAGATTCACAATCATGAAAACAACATTTTTACAACAATTAAAAAAACACTAGAGCTGGCCAGAGTGCCCGGGCGATCATGGCTCAGCTTCCCCAAGAGCAAAAAGCAAAGATTGCAGAACAAGCGGCCATCTTCCAAGAAGAAAAGAGCAAGCTGGATGCTGAAGTGTCTAAATGGGATGACAGTGGCAATGACATCATCGTGCTGGCCAAGCAGATGTGCATGATCATGATGGAGATGATGGACTTCACCCGAGGTAAAGGGCCGCTCAAAAACACATCAGATGTGATCAGTGCTGCCAAGAAAATTGCTGAGGCAGGATCAAGGATGGGTAAGCTTGGGCGAACCATTGCAGACCATTGCCCGGACTCAGCCTGCAAGCAGGACCTGCTGGCATATCTGCAGCGCATAGCCCTCTACTGCCACCAGCTCAACATCTGCAGCAAGGTGAAGGCTGAGGTGCAGAACCTCGGCGGAGAGCTCGTTGTCTCCGGGGTGGACAGCACCATGTCCCTGATTCAGGCAGCCAAGAAAGTGATGAATGCTATAGTGCAGACAGTGAAGGCATCCTACATAGCCTCTACCAAAAAACTACATTAAACAGAGTTTAAAGAAAATTTAAGAAAGAAAAAGAAATCAAATGCCAAACATGACTCAGCAAAAATAAAGGTGAAACGTGAAATTCAAGTGTATGTGATAAGAGATAAACAAACAAAATGAAATAGACATTTATAAATAAAGATGTTTAATCAAATCTACTTAGGAGTGTCTCCCCAGAGTATGCAGTTAATAGAAATAAGTTTCATGCTAAGACATAACTGTTGCTCCAATTGTTTAATCCAACAAAACATGACTTTTAAAGGTAACAGGAATCATGAATTAGGGTAGATACTATAAGGTAGAATAAATAAAGTAATAGTTGCTGAATTTACTTTTTGTGAAATCATCCTTAACTCACTCTCATACAGAAAAGAAAACAAAAATTCATCCAGAATAATGTAATTGCTTGGGCCTTGTATGAGAAAAAAGAAACTATCTATGAGTAAAAATAAATTTAAGTTAAGATAAAAAAGAAAAGATTAGGTACCAAGAAAGAATACTTTCCACTTCTGTGCTTGAGAAATGCCAGGATTATTTTATTGCAATTACTTTTTGCAGGCCCATTGACTTCGCATCTCACTTGTCATGATAATCTTAAACATACAGCATCCATCATAAATTTAAAAGAGCAAACATTATGGTCCATTTGAAAAGGAGAGTTTGATGATTTACAAGGAAAAACAAAAATTCAAATTCCATACAAATTTCATACAGAATTCTTAACCCTTTTAATCACAAAACCTTTTTGTTCATTACTAAAATTTGAGACAGTGTAAACAGAATTTTATTTTCATGTAGATTTTCAAAACTTGAAATAAATAGCTTGTTTCTAAAACATTGATAAGTAATAATAAATGACTGAGATGCTTTTGATTAGACATTTTAACCCTTGATATATTTTAAATAATTTTGTTCATTCATGAGTGAAATATTACGCACAGTTTTAAAGTATGCCTCTGAAAGTTGGAATTTGGATTCAAGCATACATTACTCACTAAAACCAAGGATACGTATTAACAATATCACTTCATAATAACACCATTTTATATTATTGTATTAATATAGTGAAAGAATCAAGATGTACTATTAGATAGAATAATTCTGAGCCATTAATAAATGTTTGCATTGAGGTAACTTACATGTACAAAATCATTAGAACCTAAAAGTCGAAGGAGGAAACGAGGAATGACAGGAAAACAGGAGGAGGATGATGACACTTAAAAGCTAAGAGAGGATAGAAAAACTATATACAGTCAAAGGTGGAAAGGGAATATAATTGAATGCAACATAAGTGAAATCCTATGGTATTAATACATAGATTTATAAAATAATTATATTTAAATATTAACAAGGACAAAACTGCAAAGCTCAATAATCATCTCAGTTTTATTTTTTAAATTAATCCAGTCACTGATGTTTGCTTTTGTTTCACTTCCATCAGTACAAGAAGTGGCAAGAAAAGTTATTTTTCATTTTATTAGTAAGTTACAGGAGCTAAAAGACAAAGTTAAATGTATCTGAAAATAGTGTTCTAAATAACCACAAGTCATTTGTGTTAACCTTGGGTGACCTATGTTTTCAGTGCTGAATGTCAGTGCTGGAAAAGAACATCCATTGTAAGCAGTAAGTGATCAACTCTTCTAGTTTAAGATACAACTCTTCCCCATGCCACACAGGAAAAATACTGGGGGAAATGATGCCAAGAGACAAAACCTGCTAGTAGAAAACATTCAAGGGATCCTGTTACTTTTCAAAAGTAAACGTTTTTGATATTTGAGCCATGTTCTAAACTTAGTTGAGAGGTAAAATATTCTGTAGTAGAGGACTCCAAGACTGTGTGCATAGCTCTTCACACAGAATTCCACAGGTCTTTGTACTCTGAGTTTTTACATCAATTAAAACTATAATTCGGATGCTGTCGGCAGAGTTCCCTTCCCACTCCTAATATGGTGGATTAGTCACTGGGAGCGAACATGCCTGACAACCACAACATAAAGGAAATGAGGTTTATTTGGCTCATGGTTTTGGAGGTTTCAGACCATGGTTGGCTGGCCCCAAGGCAGAAATAGTAGAGCGAAAGGGCATAGCAGAGAGAGAAGACTACTGAGCTTACCTTGGGCAGCTTTGAGGCGGAAGAGCCTGAGGAGAGACACACTCTTCATAGCCTGACTCCAGGGACCTACTTCCCCAACTGGGCCCCACCGTCCACTGACATTCACAGATGAATTTGGTATGGATTAATAATCCGTGGATGAGGTTCTGTGCCCTCATGATGTAACACCTTCCAAAAGCTTCACACAAGAGGCATGACTGTACAATTGTTCAGTCTTTAACTTGTATCAATCTCATGTAGGAGAAATTAAGCTGAGTCCCCACAGATAGGACCAAGGAGCATAACAGGGTTTTTCTTTTTCTCCATGGAAAATATCTACTCCATGGTATTTTCACATGGCACTGCATACAGTAACCAGTAGAAACACAACTGTTCAGGTTATTTCTTTTGGAATATATTAAGAAGAAAATTCTCTTATATTTTCCTTTTCTCATTCTTAAGTATCAGTCAGCGTTGTATCACTGTAACAGAGCACCTGAGAAAATCAACTTCATCAATAAAATGTTCACTCTGGCTCTTGGTTTCAGAAGTTCTTTTGATCCACAGTAGGCTGACTCCATTGGTTTCAGGCCTGTTGGGAAGCAGAAAGAGCATGGCCGACCGGATGGCAGAAGAAAGAGGCTCACATCATGGTGGCCGTGGTGGAAGCAGAGAGAGGGGAGGAGTCGGGGAGGGAGACGCACCCTTCGAACCCACACCTCCAGGGACATGCCTCTGACCAGACCCCATCTCAAAACCGAAAATCAGCTATAAGCTCCCAATCCAATCACCTTCCAAATCTAGATTAACAACCATAACAAGCTTAGTGCACTTGTAACTCAATCATTTCTCAAAAGCTCATCAGCTGGCCTTAGGAGGACATTTTAGAGCCTAACAAAGATATATTTCATATAATCTTGTAAATTTAAGTAGGAATTATGCTGGCACCAAGAGACATATAAATTTTGTTTTCGTTTTCTGACAATTTTTGTTTCTCCCTTATTTTTATATGTTTGCAACATAGAAGACTTACATTCATAAAATTTACGTTCATATTGGGGAATTGGTACATATACATATCACATCTTAATCACTGTTACTTCTCCTTCCTGTCTCCACCCTTGTGTCTTCCCCATCCTCAGAAATGTTAACTCTCTTGGGAATGTTTCATATGTACAAACAATTGGTTGAGAGCTACTGTATTACATGGTTGCCCCTGGCCAACATCATCCACATACACTATTTCTTTAAATTTTTTAAAACAAATTTTTCCCTGCCTTCATGCCTTTTTGCTTCTCCTTTACTACCACTAGATATTTTCCTCTCATTCTTTTTTGCATGTGTGCCACATCATTAAAAATCCTGTTCTCTTTTTTTAAACTAGACTTTATCTTTCAAGAATCACCTGAACCCCATAACAAATACTTCGAATGTACAAACCTTATCACACAGAGTCTTGGGCAGTGTGGAAGGGAGTGAAGAGCACCAGAGAAAGTGTGTCTGCCTCTTACCTCTGGTCCTGCTCTGTTAGTTCACCATCAATAGCTCTGATAGAGCTGTCCTCCCTCAGTGCTACACCTGTCTACTTCCTGAAGTCCAAAGATTTTGTTTGTAGAAAAATGTTCTTTCCCTACTGTCTCCCTCTAATTCTTTTCACTCTCTGAATAGTCAGTTCCTTTCTAAGTTGTGATGCCTCTGACATGATTGTAACTCATAAATAGAATCTTAGTTTTGCAGCGTGTGTCAGTAAAGAAAGTGGCTAGTATTTGATTCCAGCCAAACTTCCTCTGTTTTCATAGTCTACATCTAGGGGGAAAAGAAAGCCTGAAGCAAGAATCCTGCCAGTACCTTGAATGCCAAACTGGTTATAAGCTGCTAAGAAGGTTGATGTTTGTCTGTGAATATTTCCTCGTAGCTATGGCCAGCCCCAGGCTGCAGAATCCTGCTGAACAGACTGAGTGCGGAGACTGCTCATTCCCAGGGAAGACAAAGATGTTCTATCCTTGTTTTGCTCAAATAAATAAGGAATTAGAAATAATTGCATAAGCTACAAAAAAATAACTCCTAGTTATTATCCCCAGCAATAATCACATATTTGAAAGGTAACAGGTTATTTAACTTCTCCAACCCGGTCTTTCCTCATTTGGAAAATGAAGAAAATATTTTTCTTTACCAAAAATATATGCCACTGAAAGTTTAGAAGCATAAAAACCCTTTCTTACCTCTGTGAGTGAATTTGAAATGAGCCGGGGCTGAATGAAAATGTCTATGCTAGAAACCACACTATTATCCAACTTCCTCCGCCCCATCCATCCAACCGCCACCCAAGTGGCTGTGCAATCTGGTATGTGATCTCCATCTCACTTGTGACATTTGGTTTTTAACCACAGCTCATTTGTCTAATTCAAGAGTGGGAAATCTGCAGCCTGGGCAGTGGTCCAAGTTTCTTGAAGACAAACATATCTGATCTTAAATGGATTGATTTTTTTGTCTGCAAATATAACCCTAGTAGAACAGTTAGAAATTGTTGAGGGTGAAGTGATATGATATGAGTAGAGCCAAATTTATCAAGAAATTTCAAATTTAGATAAGATTAGGAAGTAGATATTCTGATAGATACAACTATGGGACAATGAGAAAAAATGGAAGCATAGTGTAAGAAAAATGCTCAGTGATAATAGATAGTTGGATAAAGAATCACACTAAGAAACTGCACTTCAATAAATATCCTGTGCTCCTCAGAATTCCTCTTCCTGTTTGCCGGTTCTTCATGTCTTCAGTTCCTCTCCCCAGATACTCTACCAATAAATCTTGTCATACTTGAAGATTGCAGGTCAAGTTTCAATCTTTCAACCCGGCAAGCTCTTGTTAAAAGACCCACTTTGTGATGTGTAAGTGATGTGTTGGAGAGCTTCGTTGCCTTGACTTATACAATCCCACTTTCATCCGTTACTGTAAACAGGAATGGCAATCTGTTTAACTTTCATCTTTTTGACCAAGAGCTTTAAATTTTCAATTTTTCCAACATCTAAATTTTAAATTAAATTTACCATGATGAATGAGTAAATCAAAGAAATTTTATGAAACTTCTGTTAATAAACATCTTTTCAATGTCATTTTTGTTATTCTTTGAAAAAGAAAGCCAGTGTCTATACAATGTCACAAGGGAACATTGATGATTAATGAAGATATTTGACAACCAGTGTTGAATTTATTTTTCATTTTAGAAAAAGAATAAAATATGCAATGTAATATGAGAAATGGAATCAGAGAGAAACCTGTTTGATTCAAAAGAGAATATATATTTGACACTATCTTTCAAGGAAATGAAAAGCAGAGATTACAGCAGGCAGAGTCAGAGTCTCTCTGGGGATGACTCTTGGCTTTGGTTAATCATTAGTGATACACCCTGCCCCAACCCAAAATAACTGAAATTGACATTTTGCAAACATAGTTTCAGTATATGCCTCTTAGTTTTTCCTATATCACTTGCTTTGCTTTCTTTTCTACAGAGAAATCTGGAGCTCCCACAAAGCCTCCACAGAAACCACGACTGGGAAACACCCAGAAACAGCCCTAGACCACAGTTGAGAGCAGATAAAAGGCTCTCAGTGGTCCTCATGGAGATTTCTCTCCTCATTGCCTTGTCACTTCCTTCACCCTTTTACCTAACATTTGCACACATGGTGACCAAACTTCCTCCTGCTGAAATCAACTCTGTCTGCTGGGAAAAAAACAAGAACAAAACAAAAAACAAAAATTATGTACAGGTACAGGTTCCTAATGATGAATGTCAGCATATTGTATACCTAAAATGTACCAATAAAATTAGTTAATAAAAAAAGAATCAATTCCTGAAGTGTCAACTAATTGGTCAGATGAATGACTGCACAGGAATGCTCTCTCAGATGACTACATTGTATTAAAAAAAGAGAAAATTATTTTCATCCATGTGGTCAGATCTGTACATGAGGCTATTACAGCAGAGTTTGAGAATGCTAATAGCACCAAGTTTTCAAGGTATATGTTCCATTTATGGACATGACCTAGAGATAGTAGTTAGCACAAAATGAAATAACATAGGACCTAAGACTTACAACTTAAGGTGCAAATGGATTCACACCCCTCAGACAATCCTACTCCTGGAAAGCTGTACCTTTGGCCCATTTCTCAAACTTTCTGTGTCTTTCTGCATAGAACAGGAAGGACGGTCTTTGCAAATTGCATTTCCCAGGTTCATGGCAGCTGGTCTCACTGGTTTGTTTCATAACAAACATTGTCAAGAGGGAGAGAGTAGGCAAGTCCGGGATCTGTATGTACCCCTCTGTGCTCTTCCCAATGGTGTCTTTGGCAAGAGCATACCTCTTCTCAGGCCCCATCTCTCTCCAGAAAGAGCCACTGTGGACTCCTCTCAGGTGGTACTGGTTCCTCTGACCAGTACCTCCAACCTCCTTCCTTTGTCTTTCAGTCCCAGCTGAGGTTGTGGTTTTCTGCTTAATTACTGTGTCACCTTGCAGAGTTCCCGTTTTGGGTTTTAGCTCTTTTGATATATACACAACCAATTTCTTGAGTTGAATCCCTGTTGTTTATAACCTCAATATAATTTTCTCAGTTGGGATCATCACAGGATGAAAAATCCTAGAGATGATAACCTTTAGTATCCACACACCTGTCTAAAAGATATGTATTTCATAAATTGGCTGCTTTTTAAGTTTTCCAAATAAATGTGAGATAGACAAAGATGACAAGACTTTACTTGGTACCATTTTACTCTTTCAAATCGTTTATCTGAGAACTGCCAGATGAGAAGAGCCACCAAATACTCATTTGTTGAGACATCAATCCAAGAATGGAAGGCAATGAAGTCCCTTGGTAGGAATGACGGTGTTTTGGTTTTGGCTTCCGATGCCAGACACCAGTGTATTTCGTATTATGAATAATCATCAGATAAGTGAGAGGAAGAAAATAACTACTGGCATGCGATTTTATGAGAAGTTGATAATTTTCCCAAATGGTGAACTTGATCCTATTTAACCTAACGAGCATTTATTGATCAAATAGTCTGCAAAGGTGTAGGGTGAAGCCTAGCAATAGAGAGTGAGCAGGGCAAACGTAAAACCTGCCCTTCAGACAGTCACTTTAGTGGTGTGTTAGATTTGCACATAAATGCTAGGCGGGAAAAGTGTTAGGTGCACATCGATGCAAGGTGTGAGCACCCACCACAGAAGCATGGTTACTAACTCTTGGGGGGTATACAGGTATTGAGAGATTGAGTAGGGAAAAACTTCTGAAGAGGTAACATCTAAATAATATTATGAAGGGCCAATCAGGCTAGAGAACTAACGAATGCAAAATAATGAAAGGGTTTGAGTGACAGTGTAGTGAGTCTGGGATTCAGTACACTTTTGAGGGTCAGCTAAGGGTCGTGTGTATGAAATAAACATGACCCCTCATGGTTCTGGAGGAGTTTTATGAAGCAAGCATAGAGAATGATGGGCTGGTTGAAACATTTGTGTAATCCAATCCAGCCCTGTATCTTTGGATATGACAGGAATGGGAAGAGGAACTAATGGCATAGAGTTGGCAACTTGGAGGAAGTGTGCTCAAGAAATACTTAGATGGTGGAGTGAACATGTAAACGTGCCATTATGACTGTGTCGATGTGTCATGTTAGAGAATGGGGAAAATTACTTATATGGTACTAATTTATTAAGATATTTTAAAATCCAATATTAGACAGTGTCATTGAATTACAAATTCAATACAAATTTAATATCTGTAATATGCTTGACATAGGTGAAATTATTCATTTGGCCTATAGGTGAAATTGTTCATTGAGGCAGCAGAACAAATTGCTGAACTGGAGGGATTTTACAGCCAGAGTCTCTAGCTTTGAACTAGAGTCTGCCAGAAAATCTTAACACCTGTCTTTTAATAAATGAATGAAAAAGTAATATATTAAAAGTAGATAACAAATTGGGGGAAAGATGGAAACTTAGAAATGTAAAATACTAGATCTCTGAGCTGGTATTGTGACTCTGATCATCTGTGAAATGGGTTCCTGCTTCCTAAGTTTTCCTAACTGGTAGTCTCTTTGCGTTGTCAATACAAATGCCACAGACTGAATGGTTTCTGCAACAGACATATTCTCATGACCTGGGGGCTGTACTCCTAAGCTACAGATGCTCTTTCCTCCATATGTCCAGAAAGAAAGAGAGAGAGAGAGAGAGAGAGAGAGAGAGAGAGAGACAGAGACAGAGACAGAGACAGAGACAGAGACACAGAGAGAGAAACAGTTTCTTTGGTGTCTCTTAGCCTAAGTAAACTAATCTGATTGGATCATGCCTCTGTTAGGAAACTTTACATCACAAATACTTGACAAAAACAACTTAAAGGAAGATTTATTTTGGCTCACAGTTACAGAAGTTTCAGTCCATGGTCAGTCCCATGGCATCATGGCAGAAGGATGGGGGAAGTCAAGCTGCTCATTTCATGAGGGCCAGGATGCAACAAGTAAGGAAAAATAGGAGAAAGCCAGGGAGCAAATACACCCTTTGAAGACATGCCTGCAGTGACGCTCATACTCAATGGGCCAACAAGCTCCCTGAACCATGATCTCATGCCTGGCTCATCCCCTTGATGCAGTTAGAGCCCTCCTGACCCATCAGTTCCTCAAATCCCATCTGCTATCACTGAGCCTTGAGCTCAAGGAAACTGTTAGGGACATTTTGGATCCCAAGGATAACAGAGCCCCAATCCACGCACTTAACGTCAACCACTTCCTCACTCCAAATGCAGGACAGGACTTCGTCATATGCATTTGGGGAGGACATAAAAAATTCATTCCAAGACAATAATGTATCTAAAGAGCCTGGAACACACTCTAATAAGAAATTATCTTCAATATGCCTAGAATTGTTCTATTAAAATACATCTATAAAAATGTTACTTCCGAAAATTAAGGCTTTGTGTGCTTTGCTAACAGTAGACTCTGATGTTCCCAGTAGTGTTGGCAAAATAGCATGTGCTCATTGGTATTTATTGACTGAATGACAAAATATTTCTAATAGAAACATGTAATTTTTATTTTCCTTTAACAAGCACACAGTGCCAGTATATTACCTGCACTGTTCTAAGCACTTTGCCTGACTCACTAAGTTTAATTCCAGTGGTAGCTTTAGGAGCTAGAGGGTCTTATATACTCCCTTTGTGAACGTGAAGACCTTGAAGTGTAGAGTGTTATTGTTTTTCAAAGTTCTCCCAGCAAGTAAATGGGGAAGCTCATATTTAAACCCGGACACTGTGGCTCTAGAATTTTATGTGATTATCCATACAAAGTTGTCTCCAGAGCCCACAAAGATGGATTGTAAAGTTGGTTCCTAGGCAGAGGTTTTCTTTTTGATTTAGGCAAAATGTCCCAACTATGTTTGTTAATGAATCAACTAAATTAAAAGAGACAGTCAGCAAGCCTTTAATAATCTTCCCAGCTGGAATATTTGTTTTATGACTTGAAAAAATAGCTGTTGGATTACAGCTGAGATTTGAAAGATAAGAAATATCTCAGCATCTAGATTTTGCTAATTTCAAAGATGCTGGGACTAAATACAGTGTGATGTTCCTCCTTTCCTTTATTTTTCACTTCTGCATTGTTCTTTGGATTTCTTTCTTATTGATTATTTCTCTTGCTCTTTCTAATATACTGTATTTTATACTATATTCCACTATTTGTATTATTTCCTCTTCCTACATTCTTTCCCTTCTATTTACTCACTTTTTTTCTCCTACAATCAGCCTATATTATTTCCTCTTAAAATTCATGTTCTTTTTCAAATCTTGCAGTTGTTTTTATGATTTTTGTCTGTATTTACTTTGCTGGATTTTTTTCTTGGCTCCACAGAGTAGGTATAGATTATTGTCATGGTTTCTTGGCATTGCCAATAGATTGACAGTTCTCCCACTTCTCTCCCTAGGGTCCTTCTGAGTACTTCTCTTAACATATTCTTCTGCTCCAGAAAAATAGATCCTGAGCCACATTTTATATGAAACACGACCTTCAATCTAAGGGTCTTTTTCAAGACAAAAATATACAATTCCTGGGTTACTAAGCCAGGTCTGAAAATTTCCCAGTCACTTTATTTCCCTAGGACAGACTATAAGTAACAGATGGATATAGACAGAAAACATTGAAAAGTGTGTATGTTTTCATTTCCACCATTCAGAAAGGGTCCTCCAGGTCTCTCCTAGTACCATACTGTCATGGATTGAGGGTCAGTTTTCTGTAACATCTTTTGTCTGGTAAACCAGAGAGTTTTTCTCTGAAGAGACTGTCTTATTTTTAAGTACATTTATCCTGTTTTGGAAAAAAGAGAAATTAAGATTAGAATTTATAATATCTATGTAGTTTTACATACATGCATAAACACATATTTTCATACATATATATATATATATATGATATATGTCTGTGAATAGGTTTGACAAGTATATGATATCATACAGACAGCTTATACAACCACAATCTATTACAAATATCATTTATCCTGTTATATACATATTTGGCCTTGCAATCTCCCTTCTGAAACAGTATCCTCTACATTCTTCATTTGACTTTCACAGCTAATATGTTGAAAAGCCAGTATTTAAATCTGGTAACATTTTCATCAAAGTTGCTCTAAATTTTTTTGTCTCATCATTTTTATCCAATAATGAGGAAGGAGCAAGCTCATAAAAATCCTACCTGCATGGAAGATATTTTTTCCTGGAGTGGAAAACATAAGGGAGAAAGAAATCAACACATATCGTATCCATTATGATCAACAGTGCACGCTAATGACATTCATTAAACTAAATGAGCAGGAGAATGAGGGCTCGGGTTTCTAATTGAGGCAGATTTATTTTTAGGATGAAATTCTCCCAAAATACATCTTCACTTTTTAAACAGAGAGTGTCATTTTAAGATGTGTAATTTAAACAACTGATTATGTATGGGATATGCTTTAGCCCCTTTGGATGTATGAAATTATATAGCCACCAAAACCATCACTATCACTTTCATAGTTTTATTGTGACTATTATTTATTACATGAGTGTATAAAATATAAAAGGGGAAGAAAAATGCTCCTCATTAGAGATAATGATTCATTCTAGCAATTATGATATTGTGTGAGCTACTTAACATCTCTTCTACTTTAGAGCCTCTCTTTCTAATCAATGTGGATCTGCAAGAAGAGTAACACCTTATGAAAGGATTCCAGGAGATAAATTTTATATATGCTCAAGTCTACTGTGTTTGGAAGAAAAATAGAATGTATATTCATATTTATGAATCCACACATACACATATGTAGCATATATAAATGCTAACAAACCTGTCACACATGACATAGCTCTGAGTATTTTGTGCAAGGTGGATTCTACATATTCAAACTATTTTTATATTAAATACAACTCATAGGGTATAGTGGAAAGATAAATGCAATTGTCATTAAAAGATTTGAATTTAAATTATAGCTCAGCTAGTACTATTTCTGTCTGGCGAAAGAGCATCTGAACTAGGAATAATAAATTTGAGCTCAAATAATGATTTTCAAAATTTTGGTTCTGACAGAACCAAAACGGAGTGACTTCAGACAAATGCTCCCACCAAAAAGTTATAGAAGCTAGACAAAAATACATCAAACAAGTATTTGAAGTGACTTAGGCAGGATTTAGGACCTGTAATTTTTGAAAGAATGGAAACACGTGCCGTGAGCTACACATTCATCCATCCTTTCCCTTGAAGATATTTTCCAATTCACTTCACCGTGGAGCCCACTGGGCTGAAAAGGCAGGGCCAGGAATTTAAAGCTGCCAAATTGGATGTGACTTGAGAAAACAAAATCCTCAGAGTGGGGTACTACAAAGGAATAACACAGGCCTACAAGTACATCCTCCCAAAGTGGTTGCTCCATTCTTCATCCTCACGCATGAAACATGAGACTCCAAAAGTAAAGGAAGGGACAAAAGGAGGAATGAAGAAGGGAAGCAGAGAGAGAGAGGAAGGTCAGAGGAGGGGAGGGAAGGGAAAGAAAAACTGAAGTGAGATAAAGGACTGCCATTAAACAGTAACTAGAAACAAAACAACTGCACTGAAACTTCATGAGCCACACTCTACGAGGGTGACAGAAATTGAAGATTAAGTCTTGGAATGCTGGAAACATCTCAGACACTCCAAGTCTTGTTGAAACCCCAAAAAAAAACACACCCCAAGAGTAAGGCCACACTCTAGGCATAAGGAACCTCTTTCCCAGTAGAAATATCTTCTCAAAGCACCAGCAAAGCTGCTATGAAATAGTTGGGCAGTTTTAGATCAGCAATCACAAGAATTGAGGAAACCATTTATACATGGTTTGTTGTCAAAGAAACTCTGAAGAAAAGTAACACATCTCAGAGTCATTTCTCATTCTGAGTATCCAGCATTTAATAAAAGTTTAGTGGTCTTATCGAAGAATAGCACCAAAAAATCAAAACAAAATGAAACAAAAAATCCAAAGGGTAGGAACAGACTCATGTTGGTATTAGCGTTATCACATAAAGACTTAAAAGTATGAGAATAATATCTTCAAGAAAGTAGAGGAAAATATGTTCAATTTCAAACAAAATTTGAAATTATAAAAAATATATACATACAATTAAGATTTAAAAGGCAAAGAGCATATTATTTCCATATATTTTTGGATCATTTCCCAGTTAAACTGTATAACAGTCATTAAGCAAGTCTCAACAAATTTTAAACAATAAAAATAGTCTATGTATTTTACTGAAAAACAGTGGAATTTAAATAAAAATGAATTTGAGGAAGACAATTTGAAAAAATTTCAAATGATAGAATTTCAAATGATGGAAATTTACTGATTTTTATTAATTCTATTTTCAAAGATATTAAAACTAGAAAAATTTAAAAGAATTCCGTAGCATTCTTTACCCAGTTTCATCAATTTTTATCATTTTCATCTCATCTGCTTTGTCAGTTTTCTAGAGCACTCATTTTTTTTTAACAATTTGAAATGAGATTGCATAGAGAATGCCACATCTATTGTTTAAAAGTTAGCATTATTTCTCTAAAAACAAGAGGATTCTGTTATATAATAAAAATGGCTAAATTCATGAAGTCTAAAACTTTTTTGCATTTCACATTCCAATTTTTAAAAATATGAATGCGAACATAATTATATATCAAGTCATTAAATATTACTCCACCAGATTTGGAATCTATCTACCTATCTAACTATCTCTATCATCTATCTACCTACCTTTGACATGACCAATAACACCCTCAAACTGTGACCCTAGTCTACTTCTCTGTCTCAGCACATCTAACCTTCACCCTCTTTTGTTTTATTTCTTTCCAGCCACATTGCTCTTGCATATGGTTCCTCGTATGTAATTTATTTTCTTTATTTGGGGATCTTTGGGTGTATTTTCTCTTCAGCTGGCTCAAGAAGCGGCAATAAAAGGTCTCTAGTTTCAAGAGGTACAAACATTTTAGAGGCTTTGATTTTGAAGTTCAGGACCTTCCTTTTTGCAGCAAAACTTCTGTATATCCCCAATCAGAAATTGAACATGAGTGTAATGAGCTTGGTACTTGCTGGGCATTGTGAAATTTCTTATGCATACATAATGTTGGAAAGAGCACGTTGGCTTCCCTGGAGAAAAAGCCAAGGTGAGATTGATTATCCATGTCCTGTGTCATGCCCAATCCACCTGTAGCTTGCTGGGTTAAATAAGTGAGCCAGGAAACCTCACTGAGCCTCTGTCTCCAAGCTTCCTCTCAGGAGGGTTTATTTATTTATTTATTTTGACACATGCCTGCACTACGTGCCTTGTGAAATTTATCTCCTCCTCAGAGAAGCATTTTTTGACCTCCCCAAACACAAGTCTAAGCCAACCTATGTTATGATCTCAGAGAACCATGTACTTGTTTTTGGTAGTATTTTCAAAGTATGTAACTATGTATTTGTAAGACTGCTTGGTACATCCATCTTCCATAAAATCTAAAAGGGCAAGGCAGTGTCCATTTTCCTGTAAGATTTTATGTTGGCCTTGGTTCCTGCCTGCACTTGGTCCTCGGGACACGCATGCTGGCTGGTGAGGGTTAAGGGCGACCAGAACTCATGCCCCACTATGGGGACAAATGCAAACGGGCATAGCTTCTCCAGAAAATGGCTGTGCCACTTGCTCCCCGAGGTGAGGGGAATGACTCTGTGACATATCAGTGACCATAGCTACTTTATTTAGAAATGACCCAAGGATTCTTTAGCAGGGTGAACAGATAAGCTGTAATACAGGAGTGATTGCAAATTAAGTGTGAATTTTAGAAAACATATTACCATAAAAGAGACATTGTCAAGAGTGATGGGGTACGCATGCTTTAAGGAAGGGGAGTGTTTTGAGTGTTTTCAGAAAGAATTAATGGCAATGTGTCTTGTGCTGTAATAGATTATTTTACTCCAACATTCACTGTATTTTTGATCACACACTATTGATCAACTGTTTATGACAATTTCTGTCAAATAAAAACATTAGAGTGCATCCTTATCCACTTTATTCACCAGATCTGGTGCAAAGCAACCCCTGGCTCTTCCTCAAAGTCCAAATGACCACGAAAGTAAACTATTTTGAATTAATTCAAGGCATCAAAACAGCACAACAAGAGACACTTGTGAAAGAGCACTTCCAGAATTGCTTCCGAAAGAGGAAGATTACTATAGATTTACTATTTGAAGTGAAGCAGGTATTCTGAGGAGCATGAATGCCAATGCTCTGTATGGTAATTTTTTTTTTAATTTAAGCACTCACTGTATGTTTTTATTACATTCCATATATTTAAAAGTGGAACACCACCCATGATAAAAAGAAATGAACTTTTTGGTACATGTACCAATTTGAATGGACCTTAAAGACATGCTGATTGAAACAGACAAAGCACAAAAATTAACAAAACTACTGCACATGGTTACATTCTATGAGATTCCACTTATGTAACATTCTTGAAGTGATAAAATTATGGAGGTGGAGAAGCAGCACGTGGTTCTGGGACTTAGGGTGTGGAAAGGCACCATTATTTAAGGGGCAACACAAGGTAATTGGAGCACTCTCTGGTACTGATTGTGGTGATATTTAATCTGTACAAGTTGTAGCATTTTATAGAGCTATATTCCCCCTGCCACAAAAAAGCACAATGCAAAGCCTGGTGAAATCCAAATGGTGCCTGTATTTGCTTAATAGTATTTCACTAGTGTCAGGTTCCTATGTACTGCAATGCATCATGGTCAGGTGCATATCATTAAAAGGATATTGTCATTGCAGGAAGCAAGGTGCCAATGGGTGTAGAGGAACTCTTGCTACTATTTTTATAACTTTTTGAGAAACTTAGTACATTTTAAAGGAAAAGCCTGTGCTCAATGAGTTAATACATGAACTGAGCAATAGACCTCCTCTTGTCGAGTGGACTCCAAGAATTGCAATCTGAAGGAGAGCTTGGAAATACAAAGTGTTAGTTGTACTTTTTCAACTCCTTGGAAGTACAAACTATTAGTCAATTTCTAATTATTTTCATTTTATCTGTCCATTAGAAAAAGAGATCTTTGGTTCAACCAGTTGGTTCTGTCTCTGCTTCTGCTTCGTTACTATGCTATAACATTTTCTAACCAGCCTATGACTACTTACTTAGAAAACATCACATTTGGATCACATGCACACCTAGACTGGGGGCTCCCCACCCTCAGTATAACTCGGATGCTTCATTCATGTGCTTCACCCTGTTTTGAATCACTGCCTCACCAGCCTCTTAGAGTTGACTCTGCTTTCTGTCACCTCATACTGTGTTGCTTCAAGGAATTTCACTCTTCAACTAGACTTCCTTTCTGAAGTCCCAGAAAGTCCAAAATTTGACAGTATCATTTACCTTAAACCCATTTTTCTATAATAAGTTACAGGTTTATATGCAAAAGAATGAATTGCAAGGCAAAACTTATCTAGGAAGATAAGTCTCCATCTAAGAAGAAAGTCATTTTTCTTTCATTTGTTTTAGTCTAAGTGAATTTGGGAATCTCACCATAGTAAAGTCACTAAAACTATTTCCTAAAATCTGACTCAACTATGTTTTATGGATGTGTTCCTAATATCAAATAATTTTATCTAACCTGAAATAGGGAGAATGAAGTAACAGCATTTTAATTTGAGTGTAATGGTTCATTTTCTTTTGGAGAATCTTCTAGAATATGCCATTTCAGTAAATTTTTAGTGTCTTGTACATGATACATACATATGTTATTTTTGAGTCCTTTCTCTCTTCTTCAAGTAAGCAATTCTGTAGGAAAGTCAAAGATTATTTTCTACGTCCCTGTTCTTTCATGTGTTTACTCAGTGGTCACTGGGTGTGTATTGTGTGTGACTGGTCCCTCATGGGCTCCAGGAATCTGATGGGCCAGTGAGGGGCTGGACTCCCCTTTCACCCAGTGTTTACTTCTTTTGTTTCCTGCTGGAATAAAATTCTGTGTTTTAATCTCACTTTCCTTGTATATCATCCAATTTATGTTCCAGGCCATTACTTCCATGCATCCATGGAACTTAAAATTCTCTGGTGAAGGAAATTGCCTATACATAAATGTATTTTCTTCAGCGATACAGATTTGCCAGTCTATGAACCATGAAAAGATAGGAATGCAGATTAATTTTCCCAAAGAATAAAGATTCGTAAAACGGGTCTTCATGTAATAATGAAAATTAATTAGAGATATAGTCAATAAGTACATATGATGTATATCTAAGTAGGTGGTTAAGATTGTAAATGCTTTTTTTAAAAAAAATAAATAAGTGCTTTCTTTTTTATTTTTCATACCAGGAATCGAACTCAGGACCTTGCACTTGCCAGGCAGGGGTGGTGCCACTGAGCTAAATCCCTGACCCCGGATTGTAAATGCTTTAAAAACTGAATAACTAATAATGAACCATAGCTGGTGTGTATACATAAACATCTCACATATATTCTTCTAGTTTTATTTATCTCTTTGGCTGTCTAGTTATTTGGGGAGGGATGTGGGTCAAAGTTGATAATTTCAACACAGAATTTTGTACTTCAGTTAGAATGATTATCGCTCTTTACATTTCTTCATTTCATGTTTTTCTTATACTCCACTTAATGTGTTGAAGAGCCAAAGGTGAAAAGTTATTTTGGAATGTTCTGTTTCCTTGTTGAAGCTCAGAAATTCTTCAGGAATAACTTCTTGGGAAACATCCCATGTCTACACAGAATGAGAGTTAAGACCGGTCACAGGATAAGAATTTATCCTTTAATCCCCCCAGAAAGTTGAGTGATGTTGATAAAACACCATGGGAAACTCTGCATTGCCCGATGTTTCCTTGCTGCTTTGAACTTCATAGAATGACCTGTTTTTAACTTTTCATAGCTGGCATGTTTAAGCCTAACTGAAAAAACTCAGAGGGATTCAAAAAATAATTCATCGGCGGTGCTCTACGGTTCTACCTGAAACGCCCGTGAGGATGCGCTGCTCTGTGCTCTCAAACGCCAGGAGGGTCCACGCGTCCTGCCCTCTCCCTCTCTGCCACCAAACATCCTGTCAGCTCACATCTGGCTTCTATCACCTGATTCAAAAATTTCCCCAGAATGCTCCCTAAAAATAAGACCTGCTAATCCTATAGAAATCCATTTATTTTGAGATCAGAAAAACAGATACTGCTCTATTTAAGAGATGATTCTTCTCTTTTTTTTTAGGGCAGGGGGTGGGGGCCGGGGATCAAACTCTGAACCTTGTGCTTTCAAGGCAGGGTGTGGCACCACTGAGCTAAACCCCAGGCTCCTCTAGGTTTTTTTTTTTTTTTTTTTTTGGTGCCAGGGATCAAACTCAGGACCTTGAGCTTTCGAGGCAGGCTGCGGCACCGCTGAGTTAAGTCCCAGACCTTGGCTCTTCTAATTCTTACAGAAGTTTTCTTTACAAGTTGACAAAATGAATGCTACCTCTGATCTTATTGCTCTAATGCAATTAGGCAATGCTCTATTCACAGTTCTCAAACAGCAGTCAATAAATGTACTATGTATTTCAAGTATTTGGATATAATTATTATAATGACCTAGGTATAACCACTTTGTACTCTAGGTTAGCAATTAAATGAGATATGAGATATGAATTCTGCCTGTCGGTCTTTTGCACCGTATAATGGTGAGCGAGAAACCTAATGTACTCCAATTTTCTCATATGTAAAATAACAGTCCACCCAAACAGAGTACCACGGTATTCATTCCATCCACACACACAGACATACCCCATACACACACAGTCTGTCGAAGTATAGGGCCCATAGTGCATGTGTTAGTTACTTTTCTCTCATTGCTGAGACAAAACACCCAACTCTCACAGTTAGAGGAGAAAGGTTTATCTAGCTCACAGTGCATAGAGGTTTCAGTCCACAATCGGCTGGCTCCAAGGCAGGGGCCACATGGCAGAGGGGCAGCAGTTCATGGCAGTGAAAGACAGAAAAAGCAGCAAGGGAACCTTAACAGCGTCATTCTGCCCCTTTTATCTTAACCGGACTGCTGGGATTAGGGCAGTAACAAACCAATCGGTGGACTGGTTCAGCAGCCACAGGTTCTTAATCCCAGCATCACACACCCTAGACCCAGCCATGACCGAAAAAGCCGCCTATGACCACATGAGGCTTTGCGGGGGACATCTACACACAGCCATAGCCATGCATACTCATAATTATTAGCTAGTATGTTAATCTGGAAACTTCTGTTAATTCTGCAAAAAATCCTACATGTTTTGTTGTTCCTCCACCCTGACTCACACATGGCCTGCTGTGGTTACAGCAGGTGGAGGCCAAAGCAAATTCTTGTGCCATTGATCTGAGACTGAATTCTTGTATTTATTTCTTTTAAATTTATCTTGGTATTTTTAGTTTAGTTTTCTAGCCTTTTAATATCACTTAAAATCTGATCCCATTTTTCAGCTGTTTCCACATTTCTTTGCCTGCTGCTTATTTAATATGCTGACTGTATATCATCTCATTCTTTGCCCTAAAAGAGAGAAAATAGATTGTTTTAGATTCTTCAGGTCAAAAAGTTTCCATGGCATCATTTCAGAATGCTGTGGAGTAAGAAGAGCCATTGCTGAACATGCTTGTGTTAACAGATGAGCATGCCCACTTCACTAAAATAGATGAGGGCAGAATTGGCCTGCGGATCCTGTCCCTAACACTGGTTCTTGGGTCCTCCCTACATCATGGTCACCCCATCAAAAGTTCTGCCAAAGAAAAAAAGAGACGTCGACAGACTCCAGGGTCTAAGGTGTGGATTGGAAAGATCTTGCCACAGTAACTTTAGCTAATATTTTGTTTATAGTAAAACATCAAACCCTGGCTTCCCAAGCAGAGGAATTGGGAAAAGTTTATTTCTTGCCAATTAGAAAATGTGAAACAGAAATAGCTTAAGAGAGTTGTTTTAAATCGATGTGTGAAAAGCCACACAGGAAATTCAAAAAATCACAGTTAGAGGGTAAGCTGAAACTGCTAATTCTAACTTGTGTTTGGAACTCTCTGTCAGATTTTAAAATACACACATGTATATGGCCTGTATTTCTAGAAAGAGAAAGAAACACATTTCTGTGGGGTAGAAAGGTGGTTTTCATGCTCATTTATTCCTTAGTTTCCACATAGTAGAAAAAAAAAAAAAACTCAACCAAATCCTGAACGCAGGTATTGAGGAGACCAAAATTTAAATTAGTTAATCCAAATGTTATAAAAGGGCCAAACTGTCCAGTATATTCCTGTCATATAGGGTTTTTCCAAACTAGACATTTAAATATTACGTTGTTTATTTTTTTACATATAATAAGGAGAAATTAAAATTGTTGGCTCCCTTAATAATCATTTTAAACTTTGTTAACTTTGCATAAATAAATATTTTATGATCCAATAAATTTTATTTTCACATATCTATGAACATATTGCATATTTTATTAAACATTTAAAAATATTTCTCCTTTCTGTAAATTCAGATTTTATATTTCTCTCTATCTCTATCTGTCTATATCTATGTCTCTCAGGAGAGACAGGCTTTATTATGCCTCTGGGAATTTATTAATGTAGTAGAAGGCTTCCCTTCCTATTTACTGTGTGGCTAAACTAATTATCATTTCTCTACTTTCTTGTATCCAGTTGTGACCCAGTTGTGACCATAACTTCTAAAACACCCTGTGTTCTCAGGGACCAGCAAAAGGTAACCGTGTTTTAATCCCTGGAAGCAGTGAACCTCATCTTCCAGGAGAAGGAGGACTCACACACATGGTCAAGTCCAGGATCTGAGACAAGGAATTGCCTTGGACAAGGGGCCCCAAATCCACTCTCGGCGGAGAGAGCAGTGTCCCCTGCAGCCCGGGACCTCAGGGGCACTGGACACTGAGGGAGGAGAGGACTGCGCCCTCCTGCAGAGTTTCCAGAGTGGGTCTGAGCCTGTGTCACCTTCAGCGTGGTCCAGTGGCGCTAATTTTGGACTCCTGGCCTCCACAAGTGTGAGACAGCCAATTTTCATCTACAAACTTGTTATTGCAAATGCAGGAAACTAAACAAAGAATCATTGAGTTTTCCTTAGGAATTCACAACTGCTCTCAGTGGCACCAAGGAAACCTGAAAGCACATTTAGCATCTGTGCTGAGCTTGCCATGGTCCCCTCAGGGCAATCGCCAGTGGACCCTGAGGCCCTCATCATTTCTTGCTTGGCATTCTAATTCTAAGTCCTCCCCAGCACTTCCCCAGTGGTTTCTCAGGGTTGTGTTTGCAGGGAGCAACCTAGAAAGGTGAGGTAATGATGCCTCGCTCCAGGACAAAGGGCAGGGAAATTACAAAAGTGGATTCTCTTGCCTCCGCAGTGTTCAGCCCTAACGCCAGTGTGCTGTGTGCACCGCACCACTGAGACCTGCACCACCTTTGCTGAACTTCCATGCCAGGAGGAACCAGAGTGTTCTAGGCTGTTGGTGGTGAATTCCTTTGTCTCTGACCCATGAGTCTCACATCTTCTGCCCACATGCTTAAAGAATAGCAGACTTAGCAGTTTGCAAGGAGGCCTCCGTATGCTCTCTCTTGCTCCTGTGAAGAGAAACACTTGATCATACATCCTTATCCCATCAAAATGAAGAAGTTTACGTACATTGTGTCTGTCCAAGGGATTCCAGTGAAACTGAGCACCTGCCTGGCATGATGGCACATGCCTGTAATCCCAGCACACTGGGAGGCTGAGGCAGGAAAACTGCAAGTTCAAGCACAGCACAGGCAACTTACAGACTTAGCCAGAACCTGCCACAAAATTTAAAAGACATTAAAAAGAGGTGGTGCATATATTTCAAAGTGAATGTTTTGAATTCAATCCCGTATTGGGGGGAAAAAGAAACAACAACAGAAATAAAAGAATGAAAGAAAGAAAGGAAGGAATGAAGGAAGGAAGGGGGGAGAAGGGAGGAAGGGAGGGAGGGGCTTCTGCCCTGCCTAGCAAGTACCAGACGTGTTCATCCCCAGTCACTCCTCTGTGAAGCCCGGCGCAGTGAGCGTCCCTTCCCATCAGGGTGAGCACAGACCAGCGGCCAAATTCCCAAGGGTTGGCAGGTCCCAGTGCTGTAACACTCCCTTCTAGAGAAGGCTGCCTTCAGCCTCTTAGGTCGACTCCTTTCTCCCCAGAGGGCAAAGTTAAATCTTAGACCCTGAGAAGGTCATGAAACAAACAATAGAGTAGGAGCCCATATACTAAGCTTCTCATCAATGAGCAAATGACCACTACCAAAGCCGTGTAAATAAGATGTAAATAAGACCCTCAGTAGAGGGTCTCACTGAGAATGAAGACTTTTAGGTGGACTTTCAAAGCCATGCAAAGAGGAAGGAAATATAAAAATCAGCACTCCTTTTCATCTAGTGTTGTAAAAATGTCAGTTTTGAAAGGAAAATGTGTTAACTTCTGTACTGAGAATTAGGCAAGAAAATATTTCAATCAAGAGAAAAGATTTGTCTCTTGGGGATCATGTGTAATGAAATGTACAGCAGAATAATTCAGGATACCTTGTCCTTTGTTCAAAATGGAGGAAGATACACATTGTTGAGGAAGCATAATGTCCTAGCTGAAAACTTTTCCATTAACTAAGGCATTATAATAAAAATTATAATGGTTTCATTCTACTTCTCAAAACTGTGCTCCCCTGTGGGTAATAAATAGAAAAAAATATTAACTTTTAGAAAGGAATATATAAAAGTCTATTTAAATTTTAGGTATGATACGAAGACATTTAAGGCAAAAATATATATTAATGATAGATTAATGTTTAAAATATTTTAATGTTATATCACAAGTAGGGTCTGGAAACAATTAACTTGAATTAGTTGCAATTTTTCATAGAGATTATTTCAGTAAGAAAGAGAGGTAAAAGGGAATTGATAACACGAGAAAAATAAAGTAATTAGGTGATGTTCTTAAGGTTTCCTTTCATTTTCTTTTCTACATTAATTTTGAAGGAATTTTTTTATGTTCCCAAGATTTATATTTTCTCCTCTTGGGGAATAATTATGATTACATATCTTCCTGGATAAACATTGAATAATTTTAAATGTTCACATTACAGTTCTCAAATTAAATATTTAAAACAAATATTATTTTTTCTACTCCCATCCAGTTACAAACCCTGTGTTCATCTTCATGTACAGTTTCCCTCCTTTGGATTTAACCTATATTTTGCAATAAAATCTAACCATGATTTTGCTGTTTCTATGAGACATTCTGTTTTCATTTCTAAAAAGTTTCTTACATTTTCTACATTAATTCTTCTTCTTCAATAAGTACAAAGCAATGGCTTTGTCCTTGTGTTATCATTGGAGTGTCATACTTTTCTCCACTTTTTAAAATATTCTGTAATCCACACAGCAACCAAGGTTGTTTCTGTTTGCAAGGGCCATCAAGTCCGTCCCTGCCGCATGACTTCCGATGCGTCTCCGTCCACCCAGGCTCAGCCCCATGTGGACTCAGAGGGCCAGCAGTAGCTCTGTCTTCTGACTGCCCTTGGCTTGACTCTGCTGTCTGTAACTCTCCACAGAGCACGGCCTCTCTCTGGAACATTCCAGGCTCTCTCTCTCCTGCTCACTCTTCTGCTGGCCTGGGAGCTTCTTAGCCAAATGTCTGGACCTAAGTGGGTGCCCAGGGACCTGATCAGTGAAGGCCAAGTTTTCTGACAGAAGGAAATCTCCCCCTGTTTTCTTGCCCTGATATTTGTCTCTTAGAACTGATATATCACAATGTGTTTACTGTATGCTCCCCAATTATGATTCAAGCTTAGCGGTCTGATGAGAAAAAGGGGTTTGGATTTGTTTCCTTCTTGGCTCCTAAGTGTATGGAAGAATTACTGATACATAATAGGCATCAATATACATTGAATAAATGAGTAAAGCAATGAATGAGCATGATCAAAATGGATGTCTCAAAAGTCCTGTGATGTCTTCCTTTGGTAAACTTTTTTTGATATTATTTTTTCATCATAATGCACATTATATCTCTTTTGCTTGCCAATTTGGGGGGAATTTGGATTCATCTATTTTTATCTTTCTCTGATTTTCTTTGAATTCTGCTACCTTAAATTTTCTAAATATTTAAGCCATCATTTCTCATATCTTTCTACAGAGATTTCAAGTTGAGCAAAGCTGTCACTTTTCATTTCTCAGTATTTGACAATTATATTAAATACCTAGCTAAGTACATGCGCTTTGCTAGGCATTCAGAGATAAACAATTGTTGTCTGGTAAAGTATAACAGCATCCTAAAACGTTCCCATGATAAAATGATAAATATCCTGTCCTGAATATCAGTGAATGATGAATGAGTTATTGATTAACTTATAAGCATGAAATGAGACATCATTGCATGAGTTGTTGACAGTAGGTACTGCATTTATTTCTGTTCTGTTTCACCTAGTTTACAGCCAGCTAGCATGCCAACTATTCTGTAAATGACTCAAATGTAATTTAAATATTTTATCTCAGACTATAGAAACATTAGTTACTGATACATTTTCCTTAGCCTTTCTTTACATTATTTGGCACATTGGTTATCAAAATCTATAGGTTTTATTGATAGTTTGTTACAGAATTTTAAAATGATAAAACATGTTTGAAAAGCCACTTGCAAACCTGAAATAGAGAAGAGGGGCTGGAGATGCTTATAATGTCATTTTCAAATCTTTAAAATCCCAGGGGTGATTACAGTAAGGAAACTATAAACACCCTGGAAATCAGAGTAGAGAACAAAGAAGAGGGCATTAATCAAATGAAATTTTATATAAAAAACTAGCAGTCAGATTTAAACTCCCTGTCAGGATTCAAATTCATCAGCAATAAGAAATTTATGGTCAATAACTGTCCTTCATTTATGTAGCTGTGATTTCTTTGTTTCATAAAATAAGCTCATAGATCAGATGATTGTACTACAGTGTACGTCTAGTGATCTAGCTATTTTGTGGAAACAAATTTACCTTTCTATTTCTTTTTTGTAAGGAGTTTTTAGAAATGAAAATGGGCCAATAAAATTGGTATTTGGAGTTGATAAAAGGAGCAGAGCTGACATTACTTGTTATTATTTTGTTTGGAGGGTATTTTCTTGTATTTAACTTGCTATTTATTCACTGCAGAAATATAAACACATTTCCTTTATTAAAGTGAAATTATTCTGGATGCCATTTTATACATTGCACTGTTTTCTCCTCAAAGGCTATGCTGTATAAAGTGAAGAATTTATAAACTAGGTTTATATTTTAAATGAGCATTTTTTTGGATTTTAAGTGTCCAGGCTGCCACTTCAGACGTCATTGTAGGTTGGCTAATTAATTCACAAAAGTAAAAATTCTGTCAGGTAAGCCTTAAAAAGAAAATTGAGTGTTAATTTGTCTATTCTTTCTCTTCATCTCCTCTTTCTCCAATCCCAAACTGGTAACAAAACATACTCATAAATACAAAGGTAAGTTATTATTTTCTTTTATTTCTCTCCCTGTGTGCTCTGAACAGATCTATATGACTTAAATGAGAAAATTTTCTTTTTCTCTTTATTTCTAAACAGACAGAAAATAGATAAAGGTAGAAGGAACTATTTATTCAAAATATTTAATAATATGGCTAAACACTACTGTTTTGTATTTGAAAGACGTTTTATTATTAAATGCTAGAACATAAAATATTGAATAATGGATCAAAAGTACCTACTGTAATTTGATCAACATTATTTTTATGAGTCATTGAACCCCTCTAAAACCTTGAAAGAGGTTAAACTCAAGATTGTAATCTCTGTTCTTGACTATGTATGAAGAATCCATCCTTACTAATTACCTTTCAGCTAAATTCTTTATCAACTCATTTTAATAGATCTCCCTTCCTTTATTCTTGGTCCATTGTTGGCAAGCTTGCCCTGTGTGTTTATAAATACATTTCCATTGGGGTGCTCTGTCTGGATGTCTTATGTGTAATTACATATCACTGTGTTATTTGTAATAATATATGATCTTTGTGTTCATACCATTTCAAATTAAAGTGCAATAATGTATGAAAGTCTAAAAGTGGTTAATTGTGCCAAGAAAATTTAGGACTCCAGACTACTTTGAGGAATTCAACCAAATATTAAGTAGTAGGTTTGCAGCAATGCACAATTAGAATAAATTATAGGAAGAATTATAAAATACATAAACTAAAAAAAAAGGGGTATATTCTAATTAGAAAGATTGACATACACATTTTCAAATTGATGCTTTCCCTCCTTCTGTCCCTAACTAATCCAAGGGACACTCCCTGACCCAATCCTCGTCTGAGGATGGAGGAGACACTCTTTTGAGTCCCATGTGTCTGCTACATCCTTTGCAGACAGAACCACATGGAAACAAACTATCTGCCCAAGAGCAGCCACTTCCTGTCTACGAGTGTCCTCCTGTTTGCAGCTGGATAAAGATGCTGTCACTGAAACCTGAACCAACCAATACAAGGAGACTGATCCAGAGAGGTGGTAGTTCTGCCACTTTGAAGGACTAACAGGAAGCGGCCTTGGGAAGCCCAGTAAATTAAAGCCTAGGGCACACCAATATTGTGAAAGAGTAAATACAAAGACAGTGGAGGCAGCCGTCTGACAGCGAGGAAGAAAAGGGAAGACATTTGTAGTGAGGCAGTTGAGAAAAGTCTCCTCAATGCTTTATTCCTTTTCCAAAAACTACTCCTATACATTAAGATCATCCTCCGACTCTTAAGAAAAAGGAAAAAATAACAATAATGAATGTTGGTGAGCATATGGAGAAAATGGAGGCTTATGCACTTTTGCTAGAAATGTAAAAGTAGTGTAACTATTATGGGAAATGGTTTATTCCTCATAAACTTAAAATAGTCTGACTCCCAGCCCAGAGGAAAGGGCTTTTGGACCTCCATCTGTCCCACTGCTCCTGGCCCAGTGGAAGGGGCTTCTGAGCCGCTGTCCTGCCACTCTTGGCCCAGAGGAAGGGGCTTCTGGGCCACCTTTCCTCCAGCTGCTCCCAGCCTCAGTCCCACCTCTCCCACCTCAGAGGAGGTGAGCCACGCGGGCACCAACAGCACTCTCCAGCCCCAGTCTAAATGAGAAGACACGTTAATAAGCCTCAAAACCAGACTTCCAGATCACCTACAGCAACCCCAAAGGGAAATGAGATGGAACACTCTGATACTCAACCACCTGGACCCACTGAACTGGCAACAAAAGGGGATCTGGAAAAAATGAAATCAGAAATAATTTCTCAGATAACAGCAGAGATTGTGCTCATACTACAAGACATGATTCATAAATCTAGAGAGGAGCTGAGGAACATGATGGAATCCCAACATAGGAAACAAATGGAATCCATAAAACAGATGCAAACAGATTTCCAGGAGAGGAAAAACTCCACTGAAAGTCTACAAAGCAGAATGAGCCAATGTGAGGACAGAATTTCAGATATAGAAGATGAGATTACAATTAATGACCAGGAAAAGAAAAATTGCTTCAAAATTATAAGGGAACATGAGAAATCAATCCAGCAGCTGCTAGACAATGCAAAGAAGAATAACATAAGTCTGATTGGAGTCAAAGAAGAAACAGGAGAGAGTGCAGATGACATAAAAAAAAACCTCTTCACAGAAGTAATGGCAGAAAACTTCCCAAGAAGGGGAAAAGAACTTGACATACAGATAAGTGAGGCATATAGGACTCCAAATAGCCTTGATCAAAAAAATTCTACACATAGGCATATAATTGTTAAGATTCCAGAAACTCAACAGAAGAACAAAGTTCTACAAGCAGTTAGAGAAAAGAAACAAATCACATACAAAGGAAAGTCCATCAGAATCACAGCAGACTTCTCAACACAAACCATCAAGGCAAGATGAGCTTGGAGTGATATATTCCAAGCCCTAAAAGAAAACAGCCTCCAACCCAGACTGATGTACCCTGCAAAACTCTCTTTCAAAAATGGATGGAGAAATAAGATACTTTCATGACAAAGAGCACCTTAGGAACTTCATGAATACCAAACCAGCACTCCAAAGAATTTTACACAATATCCTAGGAATAGACATTGAGGATCACAACCCCAGGAAGCAAAGCAGAATGACCCCATCTGGCACAACAAGAAATTAAACTTAAAGGGGGAGAACCCAACAAAAAGAAAAAGTCATGGCAATGATATATATAGTCTCTATCTGTCTATCTGTAGTTGTCTCTAGAAAAGTACACAGAATCTGCCAAAAAATGTATACACATTTCAGGAAAAAAAATAGCATGATGTTTTTTCAACAGATGGAGTTACTCTTATATAGAGGACCCTAGAGGATGTCATATGTAGCTGAAAACCACGCCCTCCCCTTAGAGAAGTGATTGAAAATGCATGTGCGGTAATCTCAGTGACCAAGGCTCCCCAAGCTGCAGTTCCCCGTACTGACCAACGTCCAGAAGCTCATGGACACCACTTTGAGCACCTCTCTCTGGTAATTCTAGAAACCAAAGGTAACTTGTACTAATCGTAGGATGTCTCAATAAATTTAGTACTAAAATATTCATACAAGTTTTTTTTCCTGAAGTGTGTACACATTTATATATTCCATCTATATATCACCTGTGTGTCTATCACCCATCAATTATCTATCTGTCTGTCTGTCTGTCTATCTATCTATCTATGTATCTATCTATTGCAAGTTGACTCTAAACAGATGAATCTCTCATGAAATTTTTTGAAAGGAGCCCTGCTCTAGGCAAACTGACATGCAGTATAATCTTTTACAGCTGTATGTGTTTGAGATGTATAATATGATGTTGTGATATTCATACACACACATGGAAATGATTACTCCAGTCAAGCAAATCAACATACCTCCCTCTTCACGTAGTTCTCATTTTGGAGGTAAGAGGGCCTAACGCCAATTTAGCGCCCTTTCAATAGCAGTGCAGTGTAACTGTGCTCCTCAGGCTGTCCTTTATCTACCCAGACTCACTCTGCCTCCATATCTGCAGCTTCGTCCCCATGACACCGACTCTCCATGTCATCCACCTCCCCAGACCCACGCTCCACCATTCCTTTTCCGCTTCCTCTGTAACGGACATTTTAAGATTTCACACAGAGCTGACCTCATGCAGCAGCTTTCTCCCTGAATTTGACTTGTGTCGCCACAGTATGCTTGCACTCCATCACGTCATCACCAGTGGACGCTCATGGTGACATCCTTCTCTCCGTAAGCCTGCCTAGCATTTCAGGGCGTATAGGGTACATTGAACATGCATATGTCCGCGTTGTATACACATACCGCCACTTTTTTATTCACGCATCTATCAATGGACTGTTTCCATGCTGGAGCTATTGTGAAAAATACTGCAATGAGTATGGGGTTGCAGATGTTTCTCAAGCTACTGATTTCATCTTCTTTAGTATACCCGCCCCACCCTCAAAGAGATGGAAGATTATTTTATTTTTTTCTTAAATTCTTTCATTGGTACATTGTAGGTATACAACACAATTACATTTCTCATTGGGAATTATACCTTTACATAATGCATCTTGGTTCTTATTTTTTCCCCATTCCCTGCCCTCCCTTCACCCCCTCCACCCTTCCCTATTTACAAAGACTTTATTTCCATTTTTTCCATTTCTCATCATTTTTCCTTTCCCTTCTTTCCTTTCCCCTGCCTCTCCTACTACCCCTACCCCTTTGGACCTTTTATTCCTATTTTACATTATCGATTATTCATTCTAATCATTGGTACATTTTAGGTATACAATATAATGACATTCATCATTGGAAATTTGCACCTTTACATAATCTCTCTTCGTTCTTATTTTTCACCCTTGCCCTGCCCTCCCTTCAACCCCTCCATTCCTCCCTATTTACAAAGACTTTGTTTCCATTTTTCCATTTTCTCATATTAATTCCATTCCCTTCTTTCTTTTCCCCTACCCCTCCCTCTTCCTTCCCCTTTGCCTCTTTTTGTCCTATTTCACATTACCTATTATACATTTTAGTCCTTATTTACACTTTCAGTTTCTCACACCAGAGAAACTATTCGGTATTTACACATGTGTGTCCTATTTATTTCACTTAAGAGTATCACCTCAATGTGCATCCATTTAGCTATAAGTGTCTCTAATTTCTCATTTTTTATGGCTGAGTAATACTCCATTTTATTTAAAAAAACCACATTTTCTTTACCCTGTCTCCAGTTGATGGGTATTTGGACTGTTTCCAAGTTTTAGCTATCACAAACTGTGCTGCTATGAACATGGGTGCACATATATCACTGTGGTATGATTCTTTTAATTCTTTGGGGAAGATACCCAGCAGTGGAATAGTGGGGTCAAGTGGGACTTCCAGTCCTAGTTCTTTGAGGTATCTCCATATTGATTTCCACAATGGTCGCACCAGTCTACACTCCCCCCAGCAGTGGAGCAGGATTCCTCTTTCCCCACAGCCCCGCCAGCATTTGTTATTGGTTGAGTTCATGATAGCAGCCATTCTTTCTGGAGTGAGGTGGAATCTCAGCGTTGTTTTCATTTGCATCTCTCGAATGACCAGTGAAGCTGAATTTTGCTGGTATTCAATGTCAGGTCTGGAAGGGATCCTGTGTTCATTTAGTCTAAGTCCTAAGTCCGTGCTTTCTTTTCTAAAGAAACACGAAAATTGCAAATGCCAGTTTTGTTCACGGGCACACTGCTAGTTCATAACAGAAACACAACTCATAAATCATGCCTTTGGGTGTGTACTTCTATTACTGAAACAATCAAATCAGTTTGATAGGCCATATGTCATTATCACATGATACTAGTATCCCCTCAGCATGAGTGAAACCTTGGTTATTAATTCCTTCATAAGACCTGTGAAGTTTTCCTTCACTGAGATCTGAAAGAGATAAACACCTTTTTCTCTCTTACAGTAAAAAATTAGCTGTATAGTTGCAAAGAAATAAAAATGTAGTCTGACAATAGCATTCACTGGACTTTCCTACATATTTTATAACTTTTTAATTACTCTTTACTTCAAGTTGGTGCTCATGTTCAGATAATCTAAATCTGTTCCATTGAATTATAAAGAAATTCTGTAGCAGCCAGGACTTTGTTAAACCCCTTGACTGTATTTCTATTTCTGCAAATGCTGGAATTCAGTAAGTCTTCAATAATCACTGGTTAATTAGACAAATTATTAGCTATACTTTCAATTACTTAACAAGACAACATTTAAACCATATTCTTACTTAGATATGTGAAACTATCATTTAAAGGAAAATAGGAGTTTTATACTTTAAAAATGGTTAAAAGTTGTTTATATCTATATATAATATAGTTGACTCTAGACAGATAACTATATATCTCCATTAATCTGTCTCTCTGTAGTTGACTCTAGACAGATAAATATACATAGTCTGTATCTATGTATTTATCCTTAGTTGACTCTCTCTCTCTCTCTCTCTCTCTATATATATATATATATATAAAATTATATATATAGTGATGGAGGTACTGTAGGTAAGTGGAAATGTGTTTTTGAGACATAGCTCCATAGAGCTCAGTTAAGACCGAGCCTGTTAGTGGTTGCCAGGGTTTCATCCTTACAAAAATGAGGTATTTGCCCTATAGATCCCAATTTATTGATGACAGTCTGGTTGCTAAATCCAACGTCTCCTGACTTCCATGACCTTTTACGTACATCTCAAATCGCTTCTCCCTGTTTATTGACCCGTCCTGCGTGGTTCTGACTGCATCTTCCCCATCTAATTCTGTTTCTTTCTCCACCTCTTAAACACAGGTATAACTTTTATATTTTCTTTGTGATTTTCTTGTGGGCTGTTCCTCCTGGATGCTTCAACAGCCCCTGTGGCTCCAACTGCCATCTCGAAGCAGAAGCACGCAGGTTTCTTGAGCGCTTCTCACCAGCCCCTTGCCTGTGTCCCTGCTTAGCTTACCTGGACGTCTGAGCACAAGCTTAAGCATGCTCTGTAAGGATGAACTTGTTCCTTCCAAGCCCTCTCACACGCCAGAATTTACATTCATTCTCAAATTGATGGAAAGACTTCAATCTCACAAGCAGAAAAATGAATGAATTCATTCTTTTTTAGTAATGCTTCCAAATCCACCTGTTCCTTCTTTGTAACCTTCCTGACAAATATTCTGCAACTCTTTCCTCATTGTCACTAAGTTTCTTTCTCTTTGTGTCAGGATTTCTTCAAATTAGCTCCTCTATGTCCCAATTCTGCAGCAAAGTCAGTCTATTTGGGCTTGTTATTCGAGCCACAGGTTAGGAATCGGTAGTCCTGGCACCATCTGGGAACTCGTTAGCAGGTGAAATTTCTGGCTCCACTTGAGAATTCTTGAATCAAAATCTGAATTTTAACAGGATCTCCAAGTAACTGGTATGCACACTGAAGTTTGAGGAGTTCTACTGGACACAGCTATGTTACTTCTCTATCCATCAGGGCTTCAAAAATGATGCACTTTGCCATCATTGAATGAGACCATTGGTTCGACGTAAATTTACACTCCCCACTTCTGTTCTCATGCTCACTTCTGCCGACATTCTCATGTGGTTTTCTCCCGGCCACTGAGGCATCATGGCCTCATCCAGCACTTGCGTTTGGGTAATGAGCTCTGTACCCGCAAATGCACTCCACTTACTGCTTGGGCACACAAATTTGAACCACTATGATGGAAGATTAATTCAAGATTTGCCTTTAACATCTCTTGATAGTACTTTTTATATGAATATAGAGGAAACAATTGTGTCTACAAAAATGTGTTTTATATTATTATTTATTAAAATTTCTAACTCATATGTCCTACTTGATAGCAAACCTTTTATTGGCATTTGTTCCACTATGTAGTAGAAATTCTTCCACACTATTAGCACCAAGCAATTTCTGAAAATAAGTCTTTCTAGATGTCCTGAAAAACAAAAACTTTTTCTTTTCATTTATAGTATTTAGTTGTACAATAAAGTTGTATAAAATTCTACAAGATGATGGTTAAATACTTGTTCCCTCAGAACTTTTAATTAAAAAGCTGAATTTGGCATAAACGTCAAAATATTTAAATGGCCAAGATTCCACTTATATGACTATATGTAGAATTAATTTTCAATAACTCCATTTAAAATAATGTGTAAAATGAAATAAGTATTTGAGTATATTGCAATATTTAAAGGGGAAATGGTTTCTTTAATAAATCTACAGAGAAATATATCTAATAAGCTGCTAAAATATATTAGAAATTAAGCTTCATAACTAATGATCCTTGTGAATTGACATATAAAATTAACTGTAATGATTCATTATATTAGTCACAAGCAAATCATATAATTAGTATTTGAAACAAACCTTCTTATGAATAAAAAAACAAAATTCAACTTCATTTTTAACAACAAGAGGCACTACAAAAATTAATATATTCCTTTCACACAGATTCTGCATTGTCATTCTTCTTAAATTCTTTAGTTTCAGTCATCTATTTAGTTAAATATTAGGTTATCTTAATTTAAAAATTAAATTATTTTATAAGTGATTTTATATGTGAAATAATTTTTCTAAGTTTTAAGGGATAATAATAAGAATAATTAAAAATACTAATAAATAATTATATATCTCACATTGTTTCAAAAACCCTTGCCTCAGAATGTTGAAGTCCTAGAATCCCCTTGTCTTGAATACAGCCAGACTTTCTTTCATTACACCTTCTGTTTTAATCATGCTATTGCTGTTCCTTTCATAATATTTTAATTTGGTTAAGTGCCTGCCACACGAATGTGTGTGAAGGTGTAATTAGTTAAGGCACCCAAAACGATATGGACCAGCTCTGGACTGGAAGTACAGTGAGTGATGGGCCTTCAGGGAATGCTCCACCTGAAAGAGGTGCCAAGCTGGTCCTGCACTGCAGTCAGGTGAAAGAATGCGTCAGACCCGCTCTCCTCTAAATGGCCCTGGAGACGGGCCAGGCCCTCACTAGATGTTACCCTGTTGCTCTTTCTCAACGTCCCTTTTCTCCCTGATGATCAGTCAATCGTAGGAGGGAGTCCCGGAATTCCTAGGCATTGTGGGTAATGGGCTGACCAGGATATACATCAAAACCCCAAGACACAACATGGTCAATAAGTGGGTTTTTTTCTTTAAATCACGAACACTACAGACAATAGAATGGGTTACACATTGGCTAGGGTTCTCTAGAAGAACAGGATCAATGGGAAATATTGGCTAGTTACGCAAGGGGATTTCTGAGGTGGCTCACAGGACCAGAGTCAGCAGAGTTTGCAGCGACCTCCTGAGTGCTGGAGAGCTGAGGACCCAGCAGCTGCTCAGCCTGAGAGAAGCAAGGCCCGGGACACAGGGCTCAGGATGTTGGCCTGGGGTTCACTGGCGAGTCTCGGAATGAGTGGAGCCTGAAGAAAGGAGCCTGAGGGCCGCCACCTACAGCAGAAAGACACCACTGGAGCAAACCGGAACTCTTCGAAGACGTGTGCACCACACCCTTCTTTCCTTTTTATTCCATTCAAGCTTCCAGCCACAGGGGCTCCCCTCAGAGGCTGGCCCGGGACCAATCATCTCTGGAAAAACCCCAGAGCAAACTGCAACTGGGCTTTACTACACAACGGTGATCCAGTCAAGCTGACAAACCACAATTAATGGCCACAGGTTATATTTTCCATGAAGATTAACAGGAGTTGGTAGTGCTGAGTAAAGAAACATCGTTTCTGTCTGTACCACTGATAAAGGTTTCATGAAGTTTATATTTGACCTAAACTTTAAAGGGATTGTCAACATTCTGATGAGCGTGGAATGAAAGCAGTTCCAGAGACAGGAAAATTAAAATAAAGTAGAGGAAAATTAAAGGAAGAAACAGCCTGAGATGTATCCACATTTGCAGAATGGGGGCTCACTAGTGGTGACCCACACAAGGCTGGAAGGGGCAATAATGTATTGAAATTTTTCCTTGTAGAGGCTGCAAGTGACTTTGAACATTGCAGTTGTGAGATAGACCAGAAAAAGCCTAAAAAATGGTTTCTAAATATATTTTAACAATAATGTTATGGCTTACCCTTTCACTTTTTAAAATTTAATAAAAAATGTATTTTGAATCAGTATCAAAAATAAAATATTAGAGCTTGAAATAATTGTATAAATCATACTGTAGATATAATTGTTTTATATTTGGACAAAATGAAATCTGAGGATCCTATGACCTTAAATGACTTTTTCAAGGTCAAAGAGCTGTTCCTACTTGACTTGACTGGAAATCACAGTTATTCTAGCTATGTCACCAATTCCAGCAGTGGGATGTTAAGCAACTCTACTGAGAAGACAGCAGTGTCTTTGATTTGAACGGAATTTGTTTCAAAAGGTTGATTTCAAGTATTATGACTTCTTCTGTGTATAATTATATTGTTTAAAGTTAGTTTGAGACAAAACTACTGCAAATTTAAAAAGGATAAACATCATCATCTCCTTCCATTAGCCCTCCTTTTGTGCTATTGTCCTACAGTGTACTTCAGTGTTCTCCTCTTCAGGATTAATGAGTTTCTGAAAACAAAACCCAATACAAATGAGCCCATGGAGCCTTCCTAGACATGACTACACACAGCCCTGAATGGAGGGAAGGCTTGAAGCTCAGCAGGGCTGGAGGGGAGGTGGATGTGAGTGAAGATGGCTGATGTATAGGGATTCAGACCCTTTTATCCCTCGAAAAGCTTAGACAAGAGCAATACATTGCCTTGCTGTGTTTGTTTGGTGTGTGTGTGTGTGTGCGTGCGCGCTACTGGGGATTCAACTCAGGCCTTCACACTGAGCTATGTTACATCTCCAACCCTTTTGTAATTTTTTAATTTGTAGGCAAGGCCTCCCTAAGTTGCTAATTTTCCCAGGCTGGGCTTGAACTTACAATTCTCCTGCTCCAGCTTCTCAGAGTGCTGTGATCACAGGTGCACACCTCACACCAGCATCTCCCTGATTCCTGTCAGCCTCAGGCACCGGCTGTCCCTCTGGTAGACTCAGAGACAAACTTGTCTCTGGATTTCTGGCACGTGATCATTTCCAGCACTTATATTCCTGTGGCCAAAGCCTGTGATACTGCCTTTCGTCTGTTTCCACTTTCAAGCTTTATATACTCTATACATTCCTAGCAAACTTTAGAATAGCTGAGGGGTGTACCCTTCTCCCACAAGGACACACAGTGGCTTCATCTGGCCTGGAGTACACAGGGAAACACGGACCCACTCCCGAGTCCTGATGCTGATTATAAGGGCCCCTGCCTTGGCCACATGGACCATGGAAGAGTCCTGATGAAAGTTCTTTCCAATTTTGAGCTCAGTCTGTCCTCCAGCTTCTGATAACAGAGGGCTTGTGGTTTTTAAAGTAGGTGACAAGGTCTTCGTTCTTGGGCCTCCCCTTCTTTTTACTTAAGGTTTTTAGAGCAATGTACAAGAGCCAGGGACTTGCAGCTGACTGTTCCCGTCCTCCATATTCAAAGTCCTTCAGGGTTGGAAACAGTGTCTTTTCCCACTTTGCCAAAGCAGTCTCAGTCCTCATGTCCTCTTAAATGACCTCTTCTCCTTTTCTGTTTTCTTCTAGTACCTCCCAGCACTTATTCTTTTCCTGTATCATATTCCAAATAATTCATGTTGCTCCATCTTCTATTTTATTAAAACGTTTATTCATGTCTGAGATAGCATAAATTCAACATTTTAACTTGGGTTGTACTGTTATTTTTAGAAGTTGTGTCCTTTTAATACTTATTCTAAGATTATATTTTGCATTCCTGTTTCATGCAAAAGTTCAAAATTGTGTTGTTTCTTTCAACTAGGTGAAAACACTTTTCCATTGTCTGAGGGCTGGATGAGTCTAAATGATTCCTCTTTTTTTTTTTCCTTATGGATCTTATTTCCTTTACTGCCTGTTCATCATTGACTCATGTTGCCCTACAATGTGAATCTTTGTGGAGATATCATGACATCAGTCTTAAATTTACCTCAAGGCTCAAAACCTTTCAGATGTGTTCCAGTGTTGTTATTGTGTATTGATTTTCAATCTCATGTTAACTACTTGGTTTTTTTTTAATGGGTGAAGGAAAACTCTGCCCCATTGTTCAAGGATATTTCCAGCTTAATGACCTTTCTAGAACAATGTTCCTCCTTTGTTTGAAATTATTATACAAAATGGATGTGTTACTATTTAAAAATAAAAGGGAAAAGCCACTCTTCATTGTTGACTATAGTATATAAAAACAGAAAGGTGAGATTATAATTATTTTTCTTCTAAATATGTATGCATTTGTGTCCTCACTCATCGATGTCTGAAATGTGTTCTATCATGAGAAGATCATGCATACATGGACAAGATCTAAGAGCCCTTCACTTTTAACCACACAAGTCCATAGCTTGGGAAAAAATTTCTTTAAAAGCTATCTGTTTTTTTCTGTTTATCTTTCCAGTGCTATTTTTTCTTTTTTTTTGGTACCGGGGATCGAACTCGAGTCTTTGTGCTTGCATAGCAGGCGGCAAAACCACTGAGCTAAATCCCCGGGCCAATGCTATTTTAAATGCTGTAGTGTTGTGCCCAGATTGCGAAGTCCCAAAGACCACCAGGAGGCCATTTCCGATGTAAGCACACGAGGGTCGTTTATTCAAGCTCAAGCAGGGACTCTCAATTGTCACCGACACAGCGGATCAAGATAGAGAGCCCCGAGTTCCAAATTAGCAGGGTTTTTATTGAGAATACAACAAGCTTTGGTCATTAGCAGCCATATGATTGGTTAACATTTAGCAAGTATGAAGTGTAGAATTTTGATTGGCTAGGCTCATTGGGGGTTGAAGGGGATTATGTATAGGTTTTTACAAGAAGAATGGGGACAAGGGTTAGTGGTCTATTGTCACGTACTGATGGTCAGCAGACATCCTGACTAATGGTCACGACCACCCTGTGTGGACAGTCAGCATGTTAACAGATTGTCCTATAGATAGTGGGCCCAGGACATTTGTTTCTAGGGCAAACAGATGGCTGAGTAATAAACTTAGGAATCTTGAGTTGTGGATTACATCCTTTGCCCCAGTTCGAGCACAAATTTGAGAGAACAAAGGAGACTGCTCCAAAATGGAGTCATTCTGGTCCCACAGTAGCACATGAGAAACTAGCTCTGTGCTGTCCCCTCATGTGGACTTTCAATCTTCCATCCTCATAGTCGTCTCTGGGACCCTGATATGGTCTCTCTTTGGCAGAGAACAATGTGTACCATCTCTTTCTGTGATTTCCTTGTGTGTAATATGGTAATGATCATCCTATTTTTAACATTTTAAAAATGTGTATTCACTATTTCTAATACAGACACAGTCAGTCCTCATTCACCAGGAATCCAAGTGACCATGTGTTAGAACCCTAAATCCCCTGTTCATTTTCCAGGTGTCTTCGAACATGGGCTGGTTACAGCATGGAAGCTGATGGGGCACATGCTCTACTGACAGTTCATTATTCACAGGAGCATATGCGAGAGTCTACTTTTATTAATACCTTTTGCAAACACTTGCCTCAAGATACTAGAATAAAATAGCAACGTGTGCGTTTCATTGAGTTGAACAATGTTTTGTTCGGTTGCTGATAGAGGAATACGTTTAACAAAAATATTTCTCCTTTGAAACACTGTTATTTTCCTCCCAGGAAAACATCCTGAGAATAAAGCACCAGTCTTCTCCTTGGTAAATTATGGAATCCCTTGCTTCCTGTAGGTGAAGGCAAACTCACCGGTAGTCACAGCTCACAACTTCCTTTTGCAAGAACTGCCCATCAAGTACTCTAAAGAAGTCTTGCTGGCTTTGCTAGTTTGTTGTCTTTTGACACACCGGGACTATTTCCGGATGCCTGCATCCTGGCAGCTCCTGAGCATATCCTGTGTCTCGGAGACTCATCTCCCTTTTCAAAGCGGATGCCGAAGTGCCGAAGGCAATTGCTGGGTCCCTGGCCAGCTGCTTCTCCCTGGCCCGGTCCCTGCATTTCTGCTTTTCCTGAGTTCTGCAGATCCAAAAGCAAATGAGACTGTAAACGTGTCTTCAGGCACATGCTGCTCTAGCACAAGGATCACACACCCTTCTCATTTTTTAAACTAAGATTTTGAAGAAAAATATAGGTTATGCATATCAAAATGCCCACACCTGAGCTACAGAGCGAAGGCTACACCTGAGGCTGCATGTGAGGCCAACAAGCTTTCAAACTGATGGCTTGTAAAGATAAATAATACATGAAAACTAATGAGAACAGCATTTCCCTTAATAAAGACATACTTGTATTGGTGAATGCAGCATCTATAACTGTAAACTTAATAAGTTTAAAATGTTATGCATTTAATTAAGATAAATGATCTGTTTATCTCGTATCAACATCTTTTTTGGTTGTTGATGCTATGATCTAAGTCAAAAATCTTTCGTAAAAGTGACAATTATTTCTAGACATTAGAGGTACTAAATTATTCTGGATATGTAACAGAAAGTTTATTTTCTGGGAATTATTTAAGTTCTCTTCTTCTAAAATATTAAATTATATCTAGAAACTTAACCCAAAGATAAAATAGAACAATAATTTCTAATCTTTGAAGCAATAATTAGGTCAAAGGATTTTAATGCAGAAGTCTTTTTATAGTATTTCATAAAACATCCTTTCAAATGACAGGTATTCTTAGAAATGAAATGGAGTGAGTCAAGTATGTGACAATATTTCTCCATTATTATACACTATAAATATGAATTGTAAAATATAACTTTATTTTGATATCTCATACCTATTTCCCATGATTTATTGACAGAAGTTAATCAATAAATTAAGTGATTAATTAGTATATTTCCTACACATAAAAATGTTCAATACCAGTTGTTTTTTTCAGAGCAGGTGAACTATTATAGATAACTTCTAGGTATATGTTATTACCAGAGATGTTCAAATAGATTTGTCTCATTAAATAAAAGACCAGTTAAAACTTCGGGTTTACTATCTACAGGACTCACTATTATGTGATGCTAGAACATTATTTAAGTGCTAAATCACAAAGTAGTTAGTATTTAGGTTAATTGGTAAGTTTACCTATGTAGTAGTAGGTTACCTATTAGTAGGTTATTTAGGTTAATTAGTAGGTTTACCCATTTTAATAAATGAAAGGACAAAAAGGTAACTTTTCACAGTTACATTATTGCAGAAGAAAATCAAATTTTTTATATTTTCTACTAGTCAACTATGAAATTCGTGGCCACCTACCATTTTATGTGACTTCAAATCACATATTTTTGGCATTCTCAAAAATTATAATTCCAAATGAATTACCTGAAACCCCCCACTAAAACTGTATTATCCAACAAGTAGAACTTCAATGTTAAAAATATAAATAATGTAAAATATTGATTTCTCTCTTTGTTTTAAAAATGATTGGAAAGCAAAATAAATAAATTCCTTAATTAGCATTAAGAAGTTTATCTATATTTAATACTCAAAATAAATTAAAAATTTATTTTCAGCTGGACAGATCCTGAAGAGTTGTTTTTCCAAAAATAAAGTAAGTTACTCACCACCAAAGTACATAGTTTGTAATTTAAAGAGACATGCCTTGTTGAGCAGCATGCTCTTAGGACTAGACATGGATATGATGTAAGAAAATAATCTATTGGCTCAAAGGCAGCGCTTTGCACGAGGAACTTCCATCCGCACGTGGTGTCGGTGACGAGGACTCAGTTTCCTGAGCGTCGTCCACCCTTCTTTCCACCTGTGAGGAGACAGGGGTGCTACTGTGCCATCGGGGAGGGGCAGCAGCAGTCACAGCAAAACCCAGCTCCAAAACCTCCAAGCTACACGTCCACTGGGAAAAGAAAATGTTGCTTTAGGTTTTTTTAAAAAAATAAGATTTTACTGATTTCTGCTCCTTTTGATTCATTGATATAATTCTTTGTATTTTTGGATGCCTACTTTATTGAAATCTCTTTTTTGGCAAGGATCTAATCTTTCTACACAGTAACATGTTTTGGAATCTATTCAAGAGATCATCCTGCCTTCTGAGGAAAGGATTAAATCGTTCTGCCCCAAAGAGTTCTTTTACAAGTAGAGCAACAATAATCTCGAAAACCAATTATTTCAAAAATAACCATAAAATTTGTATACATTTTTGTGACCTGAATGTGAAAATATTTAATGTTTTTGGAGGGGAGTGCATTTAAATTTGGAGACTAGTTACGCATGGCCTGGCTCTAATTTGTCCGACTCATCCCCAGGCAGACCACAGCTCCAACGTGGCCCAGGAAAGGGAAGGAGCTGGCAGTGACCACATCTCCACTGGGGAGCAGAACAGAACACAGAGCCCTAAGCCGTGAGGAGAGAAGTCAGAGTCAGGGGTCCTGGCCCAGGGTCCCAGCACTCCGGAAGGCCGAGGCAGGAGGATTGCAAATTCAAGCCCAGCCTGGACAATTTAGTGATTTAGCAAGGGCTTGTCTCAAAACAAACAAACATAAAAGGGCTCAGGATGCAGCTCGATACCTAGCACTGTACTTTTGAAAGAGTGAGGAAAGAACTCTGAAAAGGAAAGAGTACAGAAAGAATCCTCAAGTTATGTATGAGCTCTTCCCGATCCCTGGGTAACTAATGTCTGAAAATTTGGGAATATGTAAAGCATTTTGCAGATAACATTAAGTGGAAGAAGTGGAAGTTTGACTCAGTGCCTCAAAGGGGCAAGAAGTAGATTATAGTTTGAGTATAAATGACATAATTTTTGCACAAAATTAAAAAAACATGTGTAGGAATATTATAGGAGGTAGAAACTCAACAATGTAACTATAATAATGTCCAAGATGCAATTTAAAACTATGCAAGCAAAAAAAAATCAGAAATCAGAAAGATGTAACTTACCATTAAAGAGAAATAAGTCAATTTCAAGACACTCCATGAGTTAGGTTGTCCAGCAAGAGCCATATATGGGAATACAGATGAAGTAGAATAGCCAAAGCAATTGTCTTTAAGGATAAAATTGGAGATTCACACTAAACTTGATCAGTTTTTGTTTTGTTTTTGCTCTCTTAGAGTCTCACTATACACTCCATGTTACTTTGATCTTGCTATGCAACCTGGTTGGCTTCCTCCTGCCTTAGCCTTCTGAGTGCTAGAATTACAGGTAGAGTCCCCATGTCCAGCTATACTTCCTGATTTAAAGTCTCTACAAAGTTACAATAACCAAGAGAGTGTAGAATTTTTAAAAGAAAGGTCATAAAAATCCTTAACACAGAGAAGAGAGTTCAGAAATTGATCAATCTACCTATGATTACCTGAATTTTGCTTTACTTTCCAAGGCCATTTCATGCAGAAAAGGAAAGTCTCTTTCAAAATTGATGATAAAAAAACTGGATATCTGCATAGAACAAAAAGGGACCAATCCTTACCTTCTGCCATATCCCGAAAGAAACTTGAAAGAGAACAAGTCAGTAAGTTAAACGCATAGTTCTAGTGCATAAATTAAAATCATAATAATGTCGAAAGAAAAAAGAGAATAGACTATTAGTGTGAATTGGAAAATGTAAAGATTTTTCGGATAAGATATATAAACAAAAAATTGCTAACTGATTAGTTACATTTAATGGAAATTACTCTTTGGATGTTGTTCTTCAGAATACACCCATTTAAGAAATGGGAGGGCAAGCCACAGAGTGGGAAAAACTTTTACAATACCTGTAACAGACACAGTATTTATATGCAGAATATATAAGAAATCCTACAACCTGATAATGTTTTACAGTTTTCAAATTAAATCCTGTCAAAACCAATATAAAAATTTGAACTTGTAAATTACAGAAAGTGTGTATTTGTGGTAGAGAAGCAAATAAAAATTTGTAAACACCATTAGCTATTGAACATGTTAACCAATACTTATTGTAGTAGTCACTCTATAAAAAGATGACACTTTGATTGTGTAGATTCCTCAGTTATACAGTACATTCTGAACCTCAAAATCTGTAACATTTTAATCTTTCTGTTTTGCCATATTAACTTGATTAAGTAAAATCAAGTAAATGTAAGACTGATTCCCCAGAAAAATAGGAGGAAATTAAGTATAAAACAATTAAAAGTGGTCACTTTGATACTTGTCAATTTTTATTGTATATATTTAAAGTCTACAAATAATGTTTTAATATGCATATACATAGTGAAATAATTAATGCAGTCACAAAAATTAACATATCCTTCATAAAGCAGTATACTATATAATGTCTTTCTCATTGTGGTAAAAGGTGTTTTAAATTTCTGCAATTGTATTTAACGTTGGGTATGTAGTGCTCACTGATATAATTTTATGTTTAATGACTCATTTTTTTTCCTTTGGTTTTAAGATAAATACATACTGATATCTGAAAAATGAACACTACTATCCCTTTAACTGTCCCACAAAAATGTAATGATCTCAGTCATATGAATAAGAGAAAGAATTCTTGCTCCCATCTCCCCAATCTATGAATCATCTCTCAGGCTGTGCCTTAAAAATGAGAAACATGCTATGCCTTCTGCCAGTTTCAAGCCATGGGTTTTCATTTTGCATTAAAAGTCACCAGTACATTTCATTTGTAAGCTTTGAACTTCTTAGAAGAAGAAGGTTTTGTAAAGTTGAATTTAAAAGTAAAACACACACACACACACACACACGCACACACATGCACATACTATGAGTCCCTTGAAAAAGGACTGCCCTCACTGTTTCTGATCTGGGTTTGTACTCTAGTTGTCAGTGATGGCCTTCTGTGAATTTTAAAAATAAATAATAACTAACTAACAATAAATAAATAAATAACTATCTCCTAGGGTTTTTCCTCAGGAACACAAAGCAGAAGTAATGATGACAGGCATATTGAAATGCAAACAGTTCAGTTTTGAGCCCAAGGTTCAAACCCCCCTAGGGTTAGGATGTGGTTTCCCAAGGGGTGGGTATGTTTGAGTGGCAGGTATGTCAGTGACCCTGATCTGACCATTATACATTGTATGCACACACTGAAATGTCACACTCTGCCCCAGAAGTATGTACAACTGCTATGTGCCAATATAAATATATATATTCATAAGTGAAAAAGAAAGATGAAAATTGTTGTCTCAACTTAATGCAATCTAGACTTAGTCTCTGCTCTTCTTACTCATTAATAAATAGGGATGATCCTAGCTAATTAACGTGTTTGAGTGAGAATTAGGGATAATGTAGTTTAAAAACAAAACACACCGGTGGGAACAAAATAGGTATCAGTTTTTACAACTGATACTAATACTGTGAGCTAAGACATTAGCAATCACTAGTACTTCATTAGCTTTTCCCAGGTCAATTTAAAATGCACGGCGTGGGGAGCTGAGGAGCCCTGTCTGCAGCCACGTGATGTTCTCAAGAGAGCTCTGCCCTGCCCCAACCCTGCCATGGCCAGGGCCATCTGGATTTGCCAGCTAGGATTCCTCTCTCCCCCATCCGTTATCACTTCTGCTGACAAATTCTGTGGTGTATATCCTTATCTCTCACCAGGAATGTGGACAGTCTCAGTGCACGGAATATCTGACGAGACAAAATAGGTTTCCTTAAATAATTCATTCTACGTTTTGCTAATTAATTTCTGAATCTGCAGCTGTGAGTAAGGGAATACGTCTTTACTTTCATTTCTTAGAGAAAATTCTAGGGTATCTGGAGAGTATTTCTCCGGACTACCACGCATTAAAGAAAATGAAGTGGCCCTGGGGAGTCTGAGGAATGAATATCCCCCCATTCTTTGCCATGCAGTTATAGAGTTCTGGTTTTTGAGCCAGATTTTGGTTACACAGAAAGATTTGGTTTGTTAAACTGAGCTTAACATTCAGTAGGTAGGATTCCCTGTGTATATTATGTATTGCTTAAAAAGTTAAACACATTAATTGCAATAAGAGTAGCAACGAACTCATATTTCTTTTCATTTTGTGATATTGAAATTATATGATCTTCACTTGGTAACAAAGGAGGAAATAAGTTGGAAAAATAGTTTGTATTTGCAAAGCAAAATTTCACAGTTTGAGTCATACAGTACAGTGGCTCTTACATAAACCAGTTAGGGAAGTGTAGGGAAGCAAAACATGCAGTGGTCAAATAAGTCTGAGGATTAATGCATTAAATAAAATGTAACAGTTTCTTTACAACAGGAACTTTGGGAGTGAGTATTTAATAATATAATAAATAATAAATAATAATATTTATTATTATAATACTTTCCCAAATATTATAATATGTGTATGAATGAACACTATTTGAACTACTTTAGAGATACTTATTTTCTCTGCTGCCTTCTAAAGTGAACCAGAAAAATCATAATACAAAAACCAAAAATTCAAGCACTGGGTAAGCTATGTCAAAGAGATGGAGAGAGAGAGAGAGAGACACTGATGCTCCAGGGTTTCAACAGAAACATTTGTAGTCATAAAAATAGACTTCTGAATTATGCAGCAGACCCTTTCAGGGTAGAGAGGGTTTCTTGGGAGGTGCTATTTGTGGAGCCCATGGCCATTCCCGTGGAGCAGCCCTGAAAGAGGCATCACCAGCACCTCTTGCCCCCACTGAGCCTCACAGGACAACTGTCCATCTAGGAGTTTCTACAGTCTACAAATTTGCACAACACTCTGATCAGAATAGGACACAGAAAAGAAAGGAAATGCACTTAAGGAACTCAGTCATTGCAACAAAAAATGTGGTGAAGCAGCCCAAACGGAACACTAAACATTAACAAATGGCAGTGATTTCCCTGTAATTATCACATCCAAATAAACATCAGAAAGTGAGCAGTTTGTGTGAGCTGCGTAAGATACATAAATATAGGGAAAATAGAGAGATGGGGAAATTGTGTGGCCAGAATGAAATCAGACACACTTCTATAACGGAAGTTTGATTCAAACGTACCTTTATGTGCTTATATAGCAAACTCAAACTAGTTTTAATATAACAACATTCACTTGGTTTTATTGACATTATCTGTTGGAAAAGTGGCAAAAATAAAATTTAAGCTATAACGAAGCTGCAACTCTTTAAAGCACCCAATTATACAGTCTGAACTGGAAATATTTCAAATGTTTTATAAAAATTTTAAAAAGTAAAAAGAAAATCAATAAATAACCCCAAATCATATATTAATTTCATGTTATAAGTACTCAAAAAAGTATTTAATGTAATTTTAAAATACAGTATTTTAACTGGCATCATTTACTTGGGGCATCCTTAAAGATAAAACTGAAACATAAAAGACATTTAAGACAGAGTTAAATAATGTTATTGTTAGTGAAAAATACTGGTATTGAGTGACTATATATTAAATAATATAGGTGAAATTAAAATGATATAATCAGTATTTTTAAATAAGAAAAAAACTACAAATATGTCAAAAATAATATAAAATCTGTCTTATTTCTTTTGATTTTGAATATCAGTATGTTCTCATGTTAATCTTTTTTAAAACAACATATATTTCTTATTTCTATTCATTGAGAAGGCATAAAAGCACTAACAACTCAGAAACAGTAAAGGTCTTAGTGTGCACACTATTCCTCACCAGCACCAGCAGGCTCTTTTGGGAAATCATTGTTTTTAGACCTGGGAGAAGGAAATACATAAGATGAATATAAAATATCTTAGCCAAGAAAGTCAAGATGCCATCAGATACTACTGAGGTCAAATTCAAAGGTCACAGAAGTCAACTTGAGGAGCTGTCAACAGCCAAACTTAGAACAATTGGGACATCAGAATAATGATTGCATTGTTAAGGGAAACATGAAGAAAACAAATCCATGCATTCACAGCAAAATTATAAAATTCTTATGGATCAACTTTGAATAGATTCATCTGGTTTGCCTGGAACATTGACAGTTTAGGGCTGTCACTCCAGGGTAATTTTTAATATCTCCTCATTTGACACCTAAGAATCATCTTGGTAGGTAGTCGTATGGTTACCATGTTTGTCCTGGAAGTTGGCAAATAAAAGGAGAAAATAAATTATACTTTATAATATAAAAGTGTTTCAGGGTAGCCAAATACTTGATGAGGTTAATTTCTTCTGTAGAAAAAAATCAAACTAATAAATCTAAAATAATGATAAAACAATAAAAAACATCATTTTATAAGTTTTAATTAAATAATGGGTCTAGATAATAATTCTCATTAGATGCTCTAAAAAGTTCATGAAATTTTGTTAGTGAAACTTATAGTAGATGGATGAGCTGAAAATACTGATATATATTAAGAAAATCAGACCTTATGTACTCTTGATGAAATGTTTGAAAAGATTCAGTGTCACCTACAAATTGTTCTTGCCAAAATTTAAACCTGAATCTGAAAGTTTCTAGATTTAGTTGCAAAAAATATAAAGAAGTGAAGATCATGTTAAATAATGTCAAGAAGGAGAGGCTGGTCAAATATCAGCTGTGGGAAATGCTACAAGTTTATTAGCACCATTTTTTAAATAAATTGAGAGTTCGGGTAAAAAGTGTGCATGTATGTGTGTGGGATCCACTCTACTGTTGTGGAATGAAAGATATTTTTGAGACATATATAAAAAATTCCAAATATCTGGAAACTAAATAAAATATTTCTGTCATTTGTGAGTTAAAAACATATCAAAGGGAATGTGGAAAGTTGATATCAGCACAGATTCAACAGATATTTGGAAAACAAAAGATTAGGAAAGTTTATGACAGTACACTGCATAAGTTAAATGAATGGACAGATTCCTGGAAAGACCCAAACTATAAAAGCCCAATCAAAACCAGCTAGACAATACAAGTAGTATACATAATGGTTAAAGGAACTGCAATTGGACCTAAAACCTCCTAAAGTTTCAGATTGGGATGACTAATTGTTTCATTCTTCTAAATATTTAAAGAAGATTTAACACTAAGTTTGCATAAAGTCTTCCAGAAAATAGAAGGCAAGATTTATTTCAATGTCTAAAGGTAAAACTGTGCTCCTATCCAGAAATAAAAGGTTTCATTGCAGGAGTAAGAGCAACAAATAACTTTGCCTTAATTACATTAATGAATTCATGAAAAAGGAAAAACAAAACAAAACAAAATAGACCAATAGCTCACAACCCTTCCACGGGGGAAGCAGTATTTGCTACACCCAGGCAGGATAGAGGCAGGGGCACCAGGATGGCCAGTACACTCTGTCCAGGGTCATGCCTCCTCTGAGATGGCAGTGAGCAGAACATCACAGCACATCCCTGTTAACTTGGCACTACCTTCTGAACCCACTGACAGGCTAACAAGCTGCAAAATAAATAAATAAGCAAATAAATAAATAACAGCAGAAAACTGCTGGGAGAAGAAAAGAAGAGCTGGGAAGAAAACTCTCCCTCAGGTAAAACACGTGGAAAAACTAAAGGGCGAAAGGTGGATAAACACTGAGAAAAAATTGCACTGGCAAACTACTCCCATCTTAAACAACAGATTTTCTTTTTAAAAAAATTTGAAGCCTTGTAGTGCAACGAGGATAACCATAGCAACAAGAAATATTAAAACCAGCCCAATTTCTACCAAGATTAACTCAAAACCACACTAAAAACCTGCCAAAAGAAAAAAACATGTATACCTCTGTCTATACTATTTTATAAACACTGACAAGTTGCTAATAAAAATGTGAAGGGATACAAAAAGAGGAAGAAAAAATAAAAACTCTAGGACAAAGGACTCATGAAACTAGACTCAGATAAGATACTGCCAACGAACTGTGCACGTGTAAGATGAATGTGCAACCGTAACCCAAACAAGGGGGAAGGAAATGGAGGCTGCAGTGCTGAATATCCTTAGAATTCAGGTAAAGGGTTGGGATAGTATTTGAATGCTGATTCTGACTAAACAAACTTCATGACAACCCTTTAAAATTTTTTAAAAGGTAGAAATAACAATTGTAAAAAAATGGTCTTAAATATACTCAGCATAAGAGAAGACAGAACAGGGGGAATTATAAAATAATAGGTGAATACTTTAATCATATTGATGATTATTCTAAACTTTAGTAGTATGAGTGCATCAATTGAAAAAGATTGTGGTAGTTGATAAAAATAAGGAACTTAGCCTTCTTGCTGCATGCCTTACCGAGATTTTTGTTGGCAAAACAGGAAGCCTCAAGAAAAGAAGAGGAGGGTCAAAATCCTTCCAGAAAAACTCAAAACCCTTGTTTTTAGAAAATTATTACTATCACAGTTATTTTCAGAAAATACCATATGTTATCAGAAATTATCTAAATGTCTATAGTTTTCAATAAATTTGATTAGGAACTATGTTTAAACTGTGTACTTATTGAAATTCCATTGAAAATTATTAGTCACGTGGGAAATTCAATTTTACTTATGTTTTAAGACAAAATGTGCACATCAGTAGGACTTCTTGTGCCTTGGAATTACTCTGCACTGATACAGTCTTCCATAGAAACCATGGCCCAGCCAATTGATGGCTACGTGATCAATTCTTGACTTAACCCTTTATCAAACTCAGTTTGCTCATTTATATCATCTCTTAAGTAGTCTCAGTTAGACTGACTGGGTTACATAATTTTACACAGTCCCAACATTTTAAAAAATTCTGTTATTTTATGTCTTGGTAATAGTGCTGCCTCTCTTGGTGGTGGCTTTGCGGTAGAGAATTTGCTTATGTGCTTCTTGTTATCCTAAGATACAATTCGCCGACAACATGTGAGCAAAATCAGATTTCCAACATCTCTTGTATTTCCACTATGCTGCCTAACTCCAACTGAGGCCATTACTATAATTCCAGGGCCAAGATAGACCACTTCTATCAGTCATCAGAGTGAAACTCACTTGTATTGCTTAGTTATTGATAAGTGAGAATCCTCAAACCCAGTGCTTATCTGATCGAGATATGAGAAAGGCATTTTATAGCTACATCCTCCTTGCACTTAAACTTCTCTGTAAGCAATTTTTCTTCTTGATGTCTGTTTCACTTTATCTACAAAACTGATTATTTTTCATTACTTTGGATGTGTATGTTTAAAGATTAAATTATACATAATTGGCATTACACAACTGGCTAAAAAAGGAAACCAGTGAATTATCTTTTTCATTTCTGTAAATGATACCATTTATCTTTTAAACTGAATTACTTAAATGAATCTTTTACTCAATAGGGCAAATGTTGCTATTGTTTTGGAAGTATTAAGGAAAGCAGTTGAGTATATTTAAGGAAATTTTCAAAAACATCAGGCCTAAATAAAATATAAGTTAAAAATATATATTATTGAGCTGGGGATTTAGCTCAGTGGCACCGGGCCTGCCTTGCAAGTTCAAAGTCCTTAGTTTAATCCCTGGTGCTATAAAAAAATTTTATATATATATATATATATATATATTATGTAGGAAATTTTTGTATGATTATTTTCTTTTGAATTATATGAAATACATTAAGAACTGGCCTAAGATAACCATGACATTATACAGGTTAGGAATAATTATTTGAGGTGAGGTCTCATTTCTCAATGTATTTAAGAAGTTTTGTTGTGTTTTATTCTCTGTAGAATTTCCTTATCACTTATAGAATCATAGGATGGTAATAATCATGTCATATTCACTCACATTTATTGCGTATAATTTGAGAATATCTCATTTGCATGAAGTATTCTTAAAACTAATTTTCAAATATTAAAAACTAAGTCAATCTTCATATATGTTTGGTTTATTCAGTATATTCGTTTAACAACTCTATAAATGAATTACATAATACCCATGAAAGGTATATAAAAACTTTGGTAGATAAGAGAAATACATTCTGAGCCGTATAACCTTCAGTCATTTTAAGCACACACACACAGAAGGCAGTGGCCCGGGTACTGCTTGTTGCTTTTAGCCAGACTCATAGTGGGAACTGGAAACTAAAGGAAGAGCTAGAAAAAAAGTTTTTTTTTAAATTTTGGCACAGAAAGAATTATATATAAAGTTGAGGCCAAAAGATTTTTGGCTGCTAAAGTGATTAATGCCTTCAAAAAGAAACAATGACTTAAGCCCATCTCAGGAATAAGAAAGACCTCATCCACTGCAGGCCTAAGGGTACAAAGATTTCAGCTTCTCATTTGAGAAGAGGAACCTTGGAACTCTACTGAAGATTTGCTTTCTATGAAATTGATGCCTTGGTATTTGTTTTACCATGTTCAGCCATCCTGGTACTTACAGGCTGCTTTAGCCATGATCTAAAGGGGACTGGCTACTGCCCCAGCTGGCAGCCAAAATCGATGTCATTCATGTGTTGCTGGCCTTATTGGTATGCTAAATGCAAGAGGACCTGAGTTGGATCCCTGGTACCAAAAAAAAAAAAAAAGAGAGAGCTGTGGGTTCAGGGAGGCTCCCACCCAGACTTCAAAAGAAAGCCTGGGAGGCCAAGCAAGAAGCCACAGAGAGAATAGTGCAGGAAGCTATGGGAGTGAAGACAAAGGTGCAGTGAAACACCCAAGAGGGCTAGAGACACAGAAAGTCAGATGAGGACAGCTGAAGGGTGTGAGTGGAAACAGGCCAAGGGAGAGGCCATAGGGATGAGGATGTACAAGGTCTTTGGACCTCACAGTTTACTGTCTTGTTCCTAGATGCCAGAGATAGAATTACAGGATGAAATGTTTGCCATTCTGGATTTAAATCTTGCTTTGGTCCAATTCTTTTCTATTCCCTATTCCTCCCTTTTGGAATGGGAATCTTTACCCTATAGCATTGTACTTTGTGATTATATGCTTTGTTTTTTATTTTTACGGAAGATCACAGCTAAGAATTCACCTTAAGTCTCAGAAGAGACTTGGACTTTTGAAAAGTATTGGAACTTTTGAGACTTGGAGGAAGAGAGATTGCATTTCTGGTTGTATGCAGGATATTTTTTATTATGTTAGGTGGAATTAGGAACGTCTGTTATCTTTATTTCGAGATTAAATACACTGTAAGGAGGTATGTTTGGATGTGAATTTGACAACGGGTGGATTGTGACCATTAATTCTGATTTATCAAATTCATTGGATTGGTAAAAGCCTAGTAGATTAATGCACTGAACATCTGTGTGTGGCTGAATGGGTCATGAAACTGTGACTTGGGGCACTAGATTTGGTCCCTGGCCCCTTCTCTGGCACTGTTCTGCAGTTTGCTTCCCAGTCACCACACACCAAGCAGGTTTTACGCTCCTCTACCATGTTTCTGGGTGGGAGCCACCTGACCACAGACTGAATCCACTGAACTGTGAGGCAAATTAAATCTGTTTTTCTTTAAGTTTTGAGTGGCAGGTACTGTGCTCCAGTAACAAGAAACCTGTCTAATATATAGAACTACTCATTGATATATGTACATTTTGAGATATTTGGCAAGCATCTTCTAAATTGCCTCACACTTTTCCAAGCTCTGCATACCCACTTTAAATAAAATAAGCACCCTATTTTTGTGGATATTACATACTTGTGGTGGCAAAGTTATAGAGAGATAGAATATTATAAAAATACACATGGAGCTCTATGTTAAAACTAAGAGTGACAAAGAAAAATAGAGCAAAAGGAGTAGAAGTGGTCAGGAAAGTTCTGTCTTAAAAGGTAGCATTTTAGGGCTGGGATTCATCTCAGTGGTTCCACTGCCTGCCTTGCAAGCGCAAGGTCTGGAGTTCGATTCCCGGTACAAAAAAAAAAAGGTTGCGTTTTATCAGAGAATCAAAAATGAAGTAAGAAAGAAAAACAGGCTCACATTCAGGCAAAGAGTTCAACAGGCTGAAAGCACTGTGGAAAGTCAGGCTTGAAATAATTGGATGAAAACAGATGAGATTTCATGTCCTTCCTCTCTCCATCACTAATAGATGACTTATGAAAATGGAGAACTACAGGTAAAATATTTACCAGAACTGAAATATCTTTTGTCTCTATCACAGATTCCAGCTTTTTTAAAAAACTGATTTTTTAAAAACTAATTTCATTTCAATTTTGTGTGTGCTAAAAATGTTTTTTAAATTTCCTCAAAAATATCGAATCATTCAACCTTTAGCTTAAATTGAATCGTTTTTCAAGAAATGGATTGTAGAAATCACAATAAAATGATATAATGTCACAGATGACTGGAATCTTGAGTGAATTAATTTGCAATGAAAGTTTGGCTTAATTGAATCACAAACTTAAATAAATATCCTTTTTTGTATGTAAATCTCATCCAGAACCACCACAACAAAATGATCTCTGTATAAAGTAGCCTAAGATGTTCTCTTATCTTCTCTTAAAATATAATGAAACAGTATTTTTTCAAATAGTTCCTATGTTTAAATCTCCTTATTTTTGTCCTTGCATGAATGACGTATTAATTTCAACTGCTTTGCAATGAATTTATACAAACTCATGTTCTTACATTACACTGTATGAACATACAACATGAGTGTTGCTTTATTCCCAAACTATTTGTTCTTTCTCTCTCTCTCTCTCTCTCTCTCTCTCTCTCTCTCTCTCTCTCTCCTCTCCTCACCTGTTGTCGGGCACCGAAGCTGGTTTCATCCCTCAGTTATTATGATAAACAAATGCCACAATAAACATGGATGGATGAAGAAATGAGCAAGCAGAGAGAAATCCTGCAACTGAAAAAACAATAGTATCTGTGAGGTTTTTAAAGGATTCTTTTTATTAACTGTCTGATATTCCATTTCCTCTCCTTCCTGTGGATTCTGATGTTTTCCTAACTTTGAAGTTCTTTACAGTTTCTATTCAAGGAGTCCTGATGTAATTTTTGAAGGGACTAAAATGGAAAATAATTGTTTCCATAATAAAATCAACAGAACTAATTTAATCTCTATAAAACTATAAATTATTAAATAATTTAAAAAGTACATCAGCTTTTACAGGTAATAAATGAACATGTGCGAATTTTGCCATTTTCTAAGTCGTCACTGTCCAATATAGTATGCAATTAAAAAATGCCTTCCACATGTGTGCTGATACGGAAACAATATACTTGTGTACCCACTGGGCTCTTGAAACATGGATGATGAGACTTCAGAACTGAATTTTCAATTTTATTTAATTTTAACTTTTATTTCAGTAGCTTTGTGGAGATAATGCCCATCATATTGTACAAAAGGAGCTTTAAACACTTATTCTCATTTTCTGTATTCAGAATTATGAAAGATATGATGCAAATAATGACAATGAAATGTATAAGAAATTTTAAAGTAGATTTAGCAATACCAATAGTTCTTGCAAGATATTATGAGTTTTGTTTGTCTTGTTTTATTAAAATATGGAATAAATATACATAAATTATAGGGATATTAATAGCTAAAACAGTGATTCATCTGAATGGTAAATAATTACATCATGCTGTTTTGATTTATTTTCTAAGGTTTGAGATCAGAGTAGAAAACAAATTTGTGGTTTCATTATAATTTTTTCCCCTAAATTAGCTGCTGCCATTATAAGATAATAGGGAAATTCTAAAATACTTTTTGGAATTTTTATGATTTCTTTCCTCACTTCACTTTTAATCATATCTAAACTTAAGATAAAATCAGTGTTTATTTGGTATGCTTCAATGGGATTAAAAGAATACTTAATATGTGATAGTTGATGGTTTTATTTGTAATTATAAAGATATGTTTCAACTTTCCTCAATGTATGAGTGGAGTGCTTTGAGAATGACAATACATTATGGATATTTCATACTATACGAAAATAGATACTGCAAATAATTGGCTGGAGTCTTTTTAATGTTGAAAAACAAAACTGACCCGTAAATAAAAAACAGCAACAGAAATGAAGAATGTCCTGTAAGATTTTGATTCTACAAATGGGGAATAGGAAGTAGAAATTTGCTTCCTGACTGGACAGGTGGATCCAGCTCCATCAGGAAGCCAGTTGCAACAGTGTTTCAACACTACCACACCCACCCTTAGCCACACTTGCTTCCACTATGTAGCCTAATTCTGCAAGTGGTAATTAGTGTAGCTATAATGAAATTGTGTATGAAAAATTAACTTAGGACAAAAAGACACAAAATTCTCCAATTGATAGTATTTGTAGAAAAATTTTGAAAATCAAAGAACTGTTGTTATGATTACTAGTAGACTAGAATTATGTGGAAAATAAAAAAATAACATAAAAATCTGGGTCTTTTAAATAATATCAACAACAATAAATGATAGGTGGACTGGAAAAAGCCTAGAGACAAAATAAAACTACAAAGTAATTATAAATAATCATAGCAAGAGATTTTAAAGAACTTATTGGAGTTTAAAAACAACTGGAGAGAAAGATCATGTTTTTAGATGGAAGAGCTCAATCTCAAAACAGAAATTGTGTCCTTGTATTATCGTATCTAGTCTACATAATATCATTTAAGACAAAACGAGATGTGCTTGTGAGAGTGCACTGATGTCAAGCTGTTTATTTTAAAATTCGAGTTGAAAATTAATTTGTAATAATAGCAAGTATCACAGAAAAAATAATGAACAGGAGTTTACCCTCCCTCATTGTGTAGCGAAATATAAAATTATACAATTAAGCAATATGACATTTTATAAGAGTACCCAAAAATCAGTCAAATAGGATTATGAACTGTATACATGTACAAATATACATATATATTTGGCAGATAAGGTGATTTTTAAGTTGGCAGAAAAAACTACATAGTTAACTAAGTATTTGAATATTGGTATCTACTTGGAAAAAAATAAATGCTAGCCTCACAACATACAGGAAATCTACTTCTAAAATATTTCAATATTAAAATTAATCTTAGGCTTGGTATTGTAGCTCAGTGGTAAAGGATTTGTGTAGCATGTGTAAGACCACATAACTGATTCCCAATACCAAAAACAAAAACAAACAAGAAAAACTAGTCTTAAAAACAAGCTTATATTTATAATAATTACATTTGAAATGTATTTCATAAATTATAACATGGACAAATATTATAATGTGAAGTAGAGAATTTTTTTCTAAATCTGATACTTTGTAAGCTTTCTATAAGTAAAAACATTTATGAAATTAAATATTAAAATTTTAAACATTTAGGGCCGGAGATTTAGCTCAGTGTTTCTGCCGCCTGCCTTGCAAGCGAAAGGACTCAAGTTCGAGCCCTAGTACCAAAAAAAAAAAAAAATTAAAATTTTAAACATTTAAAATGTAGGAAAAACATAAGAAATGAAAAGCAACAATATTCACTTGGATAGAGTATTTTAAAAGTATATTAAGGAAAATATGTGAATAAGTAATTCAACAAAAAGAAAAAGAATTTACAATAAACATTTGAAATGAATACTTAATTTCATTGGTAAACAGAAAAATATAAATCAAAACACTAAATTAATAAAAAGATGTTAGTAAAAGTCTACCGGCTAGAGATTTACTTTTTATGGTACATTTTCTCATCGTTCACATTTACTGCAGCTATTTACATGTGCTGGAGTTGTAGATGTTAAGCTGCGTGTGCTGGCGTACACCTGCAGTCCCAATAGCTGGGGAGTCTGAGGGGAAGGAAGATGTGGACTTGCAAGTTCAAGACCAACCAGGGTGACCTAACAAGACCCCATCCCAAAAAGAAAAAAGAAATATTCAAAACTTGTAAACACTGAAATGTTGAGAAGATGTAAAACTTTAAATAACTTTGATTGCCATCAATAGGAGAAAGTTTGCACAATTTCTTTTGCAGTTGTTCTAGTGGCTAGTGTTTGTATTATGAAGTGAATAACCCCATTCAAATATTTCTAAGACATGATAGGTGGATGCAGATATTAGAATAATTTCTAGATATAACTAATTTTATTTTTCACCCACTCACTCACAGGCCTCTTGCTGGTTTCCATGCTTCACGTCTTTCCCGTAGTTGAGAACTAGGTCGAAGGCACTGAACCGTGTACAGTACATCGTGACCACTGCAAAGTGACATCAGGGTTGATTGGCTTATGTTTTCAAACTTTTTTATTAATTAAAATAGTTTTGGAGAGGTTTTTTTCCAGGAAAAGGGAAGAAGAGAGAAAATAAAAGATACTGCCATTTGCCAACGAATCCTATAAGCTCAGCTCCTGACAGCGGGGAATATGAGTTCGAAACAGCGCCAAGGTTTTGGGGACACGGTGCGGGGGTCACACAGTCCCACGCACTGTGGAAGCAAGGCCGGAATTAGGGGGAAATTCTGCTGCAGCCTCCGAGTTAACCCCCCAAAGGTGGCAACCTTAATTCTTTTTTAGACAGTGTATACAATGCATATAATTTTCACTTACCTAAGCAAGTAATTTACAGCGTGGACGAATCGTGTGCCAGGAACTGTCCTGGGAGCTCATTAGTTTATTGCAAAGCATATTTATCTAGTGCTAATCACCCGTGTAAATTCTTCACATCAAGCTTGTTTGTTCACTAACTAGTAATAAAGTTTTAACAATTATTCACATGGTGATTTCTATAACGTTACCATTTTATATTTAGTTATTTTTATTTTGCTTCTCACCTTTAAAAGTCTTGTTTTCCTAATTACGTTTTACAATTTTTAGAACAAAATTCACACCGTGTCTTTCTGTCACAGAACCTTGAGCATAGTAATTATAAACTCTGGGCTGAGGAGTGAGTTTAGTCACCCCGGCTGCCTCAGGTCCTTTCTTGAACTCTGTGACAGCAGCGTCCCGGCAGAACGAGGTTCATCCAAAGTGAGGAGAAGCCAAGACGAATGAAGACCTCAGAAATCTCTGCAATGGCCTCGGCCAGCACCTGGGTTTCATCTGCTTTTACATTTTTATTACTTTCCTTGAAGGTTTAATATATACAAGCTAGTATTCTTATGCAACAAATACACCTCTTCTTCCTCTAAAAAAGAGAGCTTTCCTTCATTAATCTGTAAGAAAACAAAAAACCCTTTGCAATTGGAGCTGCGTGTTTATTTTCCTGAGACTCAATGTCCTTTTAATGTTAGAAAACCGTTTCATGGTCACGATCCAAAGGGCGCTGAGGGAGCCATGTTTTTCGGGAGTCATGCTGATAATCCATTCTCCGTGGGTCTCCCCGGTGTTGCCACCTTGCAGTCGAGGCACGGGGTGTGTTATCGAACACGTTTAACAGTGAACAGCTTGGGGCCTAAGTGGTGGCGTCTCGGGGCCCAGGGCGGATTGTGGTGATGGAGTGCTGCTGGGGTGATGGAGATCCGAGATCGGGCTCCAGCCACAGAGCCCAGCAGGCTTGGGACCCCTGTAAAGTGCTGGCGCTGTCCAGCCCCGGGTGCTGGAACCGGCCCGCCCCTCCTCAGCCTGGGGATGTGAACACAGGCTGACTTCCTGCTGTGTCGGGCAGGATACATTATTTCACTCGGACTCAGAGTCTTAGAGCTTCTACCAGCATCTACGAAAGGGTAACGTTGTAACTCTTTAGTTAAAGTAGGGTACATTCTGATGCTGCACAGTAACTGACACGCAGCGGAACACAAATTACAGAAGGCAAAGGTCACAGAGGGGACATATGGGGCACGGGCGGCTGCTTCTCAAGGACGGGTGCCCAGGCCAGAGTCTCCGAGAGGCGCCGGCGGTTTAGGCCGCATTCGTGCTGGGCTGGAGGTCTGTGTACAGCGCTGGCCGGTGTGGTGAGGCTCTGGCTGCACAGTCAGCCCTGCGAAGAACACAGGAAAGACACTCTCCCCTTACGAGCCATTCACGAAGGCCTTGGTAGTTTCCACCCCAATACCTTAAATCACACGCTGTTATCCCTAGTTTAGCATTAGGGTTAAGACGTGGCTACAAATTCCTAGTGCAAAAATCCTCCGTGTGTCCCTGATCAAATGATAGCGCTCAGTAAAGCTTCACTGTAACACGACCTGCAAAGCGGCTATCACCCTGGCTCCGGCTCCAGAAGAGAATGTAAGGATAGACAACATCAAGTTTGCATATCCAGAGTTAGAGAACGCTGAATATTCAATATATAAATATGCAATCTATAAATGACCTTTTATGCATGATTAAACATTGGTGTTAAAATATACGGAAACGTACTAGTGAGACAATTTGGAATAGTAGACTTGCAGAGGAGATGCTAAGAGAAAGTGTCCTCGTGTGGTACTTTTGCTGCAGCAGGTGTTGCCCTTGACAAATATTTGCAAAGCAGAGCTGATGTGATATGCACCCCAAATGACGCATAATGTGTAAACACTTTCAATGAACTTTATGAAGGCCATACAACAAATGCATGTGCTGGGTATTAACATTCACGGACTTTTTATTAAATAAAAGGTAGAAATTAAATATATTTGCTGGCCACGGAGTGAAATTTTCACAAAGTTGCATGCCTAAAATGTTTTATGTTTTTTAAAAAATTTAAATTCAAATTTACATTTACACTAAAGAGTTGTGCCTTGGATAATCAGAGAACCTGTGATGAGGTGAACGTCATCTCCAAAGTTCATACTAAGTGGTGGTTGCCGGAGCGACGATACTGGTGGATGGGGCCTTTGGAGATGCTGAGACCACGGAGGGCCCGTGTGTGTGTGATTAATACCATGTCAAAGCCTGTCCAACCCCTTGGGTGCAAGGAGGCCCTCGCCAAATACCAAGGCTTTGATTCCCCCCTCCAGAGCTGTGAGGAAGTCAGACTGTTCACTGTATATGCCCCTGCCTCACATGTTCTACTGAGAGCCACACAAAAGGGACCAAGACACAAGCAGCCGCACAAGTTTACAGACATCCAAAACTGTTTCTTCAGTCAGGCATGGCTGCATGTACCTGTAGTGCCTGCTATGTGGGAGGCTGATGCAGGAGAATCGTTGGAGCCTAGATGTTCAAGGCCCTGGGAAACATAGTATGACTTGGTCTAAAAATATAGCCCACTATTTATGTTTTTACAAATCTAATTTAATTTAATCGAAGTTTTCTTTTGGTGGACCTATTATAACCCAAGCCAAATATGCTTGTGAAAATACCAAGTTTCTGAGTCATTGAAAAGTAGAGTATGACATTAAGATGACATTTGACAGTAGGTGCTTACCCAGTGAGTCCTAAACAAACACTGAAAGAGGTGGCATTCTGTCTACGCCTAAATCAGCCAAACTAGCTTTGAATAGAATAAGATCTCATTTCAGATCAAGGCTCATAAATCAGGACTCAAAGTTCTTGCATGGTAGTTTACTGCATCTTTCTTCTTTCAGTAATGCAATGTCCATCTAAAAGGAATCTTAAAACACTCATGAGTTTAAAAACTAGTCCTTGAGGGTCTATCATGTCCTAGTCATGGGACTAGGCACTTGGCAGGCATCTGTGCATGGGGCAGGTCATCTGGCCATCTGGAGCTTACATAGAACACTGGCAAAGTGACCTTAGTAGTTTATTTAAAGTAGAAAAGGATCATCTCAAACTGTAGCCCAAACTATGTTCAGTAAGATAAAATTTTTGATCTATGCCTGGTGGTACAGGCCTGGAATCCAGCACTCTGGGAGGCTGAGGCAGGAGGGACTCAAGTTTGAGCTAACTTGGCCAACTATGCAATTCAGCGAGAACCTGTCTCTCAAAAAAAAAAAAAATAGCTGAAGATGTGGCACGGTACTGTAGTAATATGGTAAGTAATCATGACGATTTTTCGAAAGTGGATAAATTCTCCAAGTGGCCTTCCCTCCAGTGGCAGTGTGCTGGCTCTGTCACTCTCACAGGCTCAAGCACAACAATAGCACTGGAGCTCAGAGACAATGTGGATGGATTATCCACCCCACTCGGGCACGTAAAGTTATCTTTCATGGGTTCACAGAAGGCAGTTAACAAATTGCAGGCTTCTGCTTACTATAAACTTGGAAAGAATAGGTCTTTTGAATGCTTGCATCCTCATAATCATACTAAAATACTCTCAAAATAAGGTTGCAACCTTGTACTGAAAAGATGTCACAATTCTGTCTTCCTAATTACAGTTTTTTTTAATCAGCAGGTGCAGTGCATCTCAAAGACAAAGCACTTGCCAAGCACGCGTGAGGCCTCAGGGTTAAGCACCAGCACTGAAATAAGAAAGAATAATAATGATAAGTGTTTAGCATTGAAATGCTAGGCCTACAAATAAAGGATCTGAAAACTAATGATTCAGTAATATTTTAAAAGTTCAAAATGAGTACATTTTACTTAAAATGAATATTCCATGTTGATCGGTGCTACTTTTAAACCTCCAAGAGCTGTCATTGCCACAAATGCTCTGTGCAAAGTACACCAAAACCCACAGGAAGTTAGATGGTGGAGAGAATAAACATTTTATTTTTATTTATTTGTTATTTATTTATGTTGTTGTTTTGTAGACAGGGTTGCACAGGGCTCAAACTTCTGTGCTCAAAACATCCACCCACCTCAGTCTCCAGAGTATGCGGAAGGACAGACCTGCAACAATGTGCTGCAGCCATTTTTAATTAGATGAACAGAAAAAGTTCAGTTCTGAGTCAGAGTCTATGCAGGAAGAGGAAGAGTATAGACCACAGGATATTTTTAAAGTATTACAACTGGAATATTTATACAAACAATTGTAACAGAGTCTATAATGTAACACATCATTTCAGGAAGGAAGCATTACATTATAAATTTAAATATTTGCTATTTACCAATATTCTACATTTTCACGAATATTTATAATAACAGAATTATGTACTTTAAATTTTATAATGCCTTTTCAGTGGACTTTAAAGGTCTTAATTGACTGGATTTTATTGGACAACACTTCATCTCATAAAGGAGAAGGGCTCGGGTGGTCTTGTAGAGAGAAAGAACAAACAGCCATGTCATCTCTGTGGTCATCTCCCTTTATTGGGATAATCCAGAACGTGAACACGGGCCAAGCTATCACATGGTACCCCATGGATATATTCGATTTTTCTGTGAAAATTAAAAGAAAAATAAAACAAAGTTTCTTTCCTTGTAAGGTAGAACTGAGAGACATAATAATGGAAGAGTAGAAATAATAAGTGGTTAACATCAGATTCCTTCCGTTGACCTTGCTGTATAAAGAACAAAGCAGAGGATTCTATCTTGTCATGACAATCAGAATTGTGTTAGCAGCACCTGTTTTGGGACATTTGTCTTTTACCTCCCTCCTGATCTCTCAGAAGTCCGGAAAAACAGCTCAGTGCTATTTGAGGAGGGATCTTGAGAATGGGTGCCGCACTTTGATTTTTAGTCCAGTCTGTTGGAGTCCTAGTATAAAAGTTCAGGTAAAAACAATGAATTATGTAATTTTCTATTTGATAACTTAAAATCTGAGAATCCAAAAGTCTTCCAAATTCTAATAAATCATGATATGGAAAGTAGATTGTTCTTTTGAACTACTTTTATGTTTAAAAGATAACACCAGGATTATATAACTATAATGGAGACTATGAATAAATAAATCATAAACACTGGATATTTTTTAATTAGTTAAAGGTTTTGATTATAAAGTAGGATGTAAAATTTTTAGTTTACATTGCTGTAGTGGAAGTGTATACCATTTTTTCCTAATATACAGTAGTACCTATTATTGAAGATTGTTAGTTAAGAATATGGAAAGAAAGTTATTTACATTCACCTTCTGCTTCAAATAAACACCAATATCACTCAAATAAAATATTCTGAAGTAGGACACATGTGGCCCTAACTGGAGAGCTTTCTCGTAGGACCCAGCTGCTTCCCTTGAATACTTAGAAGTGCACACAACCCTCATCTATGACTGGAATTATTAGAAGCTAAATAACTTTGAAATAGTTTGGTTTCTCGCTTTTTGCTATCTTTGGCTTTTCCCTCCTTAGGAGTACATTTTATAAGTGTCATTAAGAAGTCACAATAATTAAAATATTAATGTATGGATACTGTCATCTGCGTGGCATTACATTTTATCAAATGCATATGCTGAAAACCTGAGTAAGAAAACAAAGACAATAAAATCTCTTTTCTTACATGATTAAATAAGTAAGCAAATGTCACAAAAACATCAAGAATAAGGATTCAATATACTTCTGCAATTTAGATTAAATCAATTAGATTATTTTGGATTATTCCATTGGCAGCCATTATATTAGATCCTATTTTCAGTGGGTGATTTATGTTCTTGAAAACAAAATCAAAATACTGGAAGCAATGAAGTAGAGAAGGGAATTTATCATGCAAAAATGAATAAATAAACTTACTTATTTCTAAAGAAATCAAGAGCTTAAAAATAAATCATAATAGAAATAAAATATTTAGAAATACCACCACCTGTCTCACAAGCACAAGGTCCTGAGTTCGATTCCTGGTACCAAAAAAAAATTAGAAATAGTGACCAATAAAAGCACTGTTTTTATAAACAGATGGGGGAAGTTAATTGCTAATGTTTCAAATCAATAGATTATGAAAAACCTCATAAAACTAGCCTAGAAAAATGAGAAGAAAATAAAAACAAAAACTAACATATGGAGCAAAGTAATAAAAGACATGATTAACAAATCTAAAAAAAATTATTTAAATATTTAAAAAAAATTTTTTTAAATGTTAATAAAGTGGACAAATATCTACAGAGGTTAAATTTTTTTCAAAAACAATAAAGAAAACATTACTATCAATACCTGGAAAATAGCTGCCCATAAAATTATATGCTACAATACAGTGAACAACAATAAAAATTTAAGTAATATCGTAATTTAATTTCTGCCAATAAATTGGGTACATACATATACACTACAACAGAAATTGTAAAAATGCTATAGGAACAAAAAATAGCCAAAGTACTCAAGGAAAAAATAGAAATCAGAATATATCAATAATTTTGTGATTTTGCAGGATGTTATATGTCTTGTGTCTAAATGGGGCTTTTCAGAGGTGGCTGGATCTAGAGTGCATGATGTTGGGATCAAAGGTGGCTGTGTGCTTATGAAATCAGCCCACTGACTGGTTTGGCACAGTTCTGGGTGTGGATAATGGGAAGGCCACCCTGGGTGTGAGTGCTACCCACCCAAAGTGGGTGCACCCTGGATAGAAAGGAAGGTACAGAAAGAGGTCTGCTTTAGTCTCTTGCAGCTTGCTGCTTCTTCATTACTTGCCTGTCCTCCACCCACCATGAGCTGTTTCTCCTCTATGAAGCCCCTCTGCCATACCACCCTGCCTTGGAGCCAGCTGTTTATGGACTGAAACCTCTACACCCTGTGAGCTAAATAAACCTTCCCCCCTTTAACTCTGAGTGTTGGGTATTTTGTCTCAGCAACGAGGTAAGTAACTAAGAGAAGTTTTTCAGACCTCCCCAAATCCCTATAAAAGTATATAAAGAGGCAGAAACGATTCTAGGACAATAAAACATTCTTATCTAATCCAGTGTATTCTAGATAATAGAAAGAAACAAATTATCGAAATGTTTTTATGAGGTTGTTAGTACCTTGGCATCAAAACTGAGAAAGGCAGCTGAAGATATTGCCAATGGGTTCCACCCTGACACATAAACACGGATCATGCAGTTCTCCACTAATGGAAAGTCATACAACTATCTGCTGTATTTCTTTTTCTTTAAATACTTTTAAAGGGTATTTTCATTTCATTTTTCTCTGTTTTGATTTTTACGTCACCTGGCATTTATCTTGGTGGAAGACATGAAGTATAGATTTGTCTTGGAAGTCGTTTTTATCATATTGATGGTAAATGTCTCAGTGTTCATGTGAAAAACTCGGTAGCTTGCACTAATCATGAATTCAGTCCATGTCACAGTGCTGAAGCGGTGCAGGTGTGCCTTTCACCCTTGGCTCTGAAGGCAGAGAGAGGATGTTGGAGAGCACACAGCATTGGAGGGTGGAGGGAAATGTGCTCAGGTTCAGGCTTGAAGGGACTGATATTGATCCTCATGGGTGGTGAAGGAGGAAATGAGCTGGGAGGCCTCGGAAGGGTGGGGCACTCCAGCTCTGCACTGTGCCCCTAAGGTCTGAATGGCCTGAAGTCATGTCACAGGGCCGCTGATGTCCCAAGCACTGGGCAGCTCCTGGCCTCCCTCTAGGAGCATCATTTCCTTGCAAGTGTCCCGATAGTGCAAATCAGCAGCAAACAACGTCTCTTAAATGCCCGTGCCAACAAAATCCTTTTTCTGAAAGAGTTCTAACATTCTTAATAGGGAATAAAAATTGAAATTCTAGAAAACTACCAGGCACAACTGTGGGTATCTGAACAGGTACGCTTTAAAATTATTTTAAAATATAAATATAAGCTGTACAGTACAACTGCACTGATTCTAGTTGAAGCCCAATCATTATTTAACGAACATGTCGTAGTTTTGACATCTTAACCTGGATAATCATAGCAGCACAGTTTGTAATAGCTAAAACTTGGAAGCAGACCAATTGCCCATCAACTGGAGACAGGATAAAGAAAATGTGGGTTTTTTTTTTAAATAAAATGGAGTATTGTTCAGTCATAAAAAATGAGAAATTAGAGACATTTATAGCTAAATGGATGCACAGGAGGCCATACTCTTAAGTGAAATAAACAGGACATGCATATGTAAATACTGAACAGTTTCTCTGGTATGAGAAACTGAAAGCATAAATAAGGCCTAAAAGGTATAACAGATAATGTGAAATAGGAAGAAAAGGGGCAAAGGGGAAGTGGGAGGGGTAGGTGAAAGGAAAGAAGGGAATGGAATTAATAGGAGAAAAGGAAAAAATGGAAACAAAGTCTTTGTAAATAGGGAGGGATGGAGGGGTTGACAGGAGGACAGAGGAATGGGGAAAAAATAAGAACTAAGAGAGATTATGTAAAGATGCAAATTTCCAGTGATGAATGTCATTATATTGTATACCTAAAATGTACCAATAAAATAAATTAAAAAATAAATAAAGGTAACCAAACAAGGTTTAGTCGGGTGCGGTGGTACGTGGCTGTAATCCCAGTACTTGGGAGGCTGAGACAGAAGGATTGCTGTGAGTTTGAGGCCAGCTTGGGCTACATAGTGAGTTCAAGGCCAACCTGAGCTACATAGGGAGACCTTGTCTAAAACAAATACACAAAGTTTGTATAATATCAAAGAGATTCTGTTCATAGTTACCTACTAGAAAATAGAGTGAATCATTCAATACAGTGGCTTTGTAGATTAACATCAAGTGTGTATTTGTCTGTGTTCCCTCCTTAGAATAGTCCTAAAGCTAACTGCCTACATCCAGAACACTGAAGCAAGGATTCCATTTCAAAGAAATATCAAGAAATATGCATGTGCTCTCCCAATTCTGTATCAGTCTGGCACATAAAAGTCAGAGAATTTAGAATTTTTAGAATTTCTTCTAGCCTCCAGAGTCTATGTGGACCTGTACGTGTTTTTAACTGGTCATTAAACAGTTACTTCTAAAACTTCATGTGAAAGCTAAGGATGTGAATAATGTATCGATAGAATTCAGCATGGTTTTGCTTTGGATTTCATTTTTCTAATTGTTTGAAAATCCAGAAAAATACTTCATATCTAAGAAATAAATGATCATCTAATTATAATATGTAATGACACTTCACTGAAATTATTCAACATGCAACCCTCAAGAGTCATGAAAAATCTTCTTTATGTACAATACTTCAAAAATTTTGGCAGCTACTATTAAAAAGATAAATTAGATAATATAAACATAAACTTTAGTAAATTATGGTTTTAAGTACTTTTATTTTAACAGTAAATAGTATAAATCATTGAATATAATATGTATGCTACATTTCATCTTGAGGGACATAATTCTTTTTAGGAAATGGTTGTTTTATGGGAAAAAATAATTTAGGTGAATTAAAAAAACACTGGGAATCTTGGAATTATTTGATTGGTACAAACTCAAATTGTGCTTTCTTGTAACCTGTGCTTTTAAAAAGAAAATTGAAAAACTACATTTTTCAAAAATGAAAAACATCTTTACATTTCACTTGTAATGGGCTAAAATATTCAGTTCTGTGAATTCACTTATCAAAGGATCTACACAACAATGGGGGTGACACACTGATTTTGAGTGTGGAGAGGAGAGTAGATACATGAGGTTAGGTAGTCACAAACAAAAACACCACACCCTTTGTCTGACCACAGTCCCTGAAGCCATGTGCTGTTCTACAGCATACAATGTTCTTTGTGCAATAGATGTGGTGTGATTATATCCAGGGCCCTGAAGACACTAATTCAATATTAATTCAAAAAGCCTTTTTGAAGGTTTTTTGGTCCATCATGGAACACATTATTAGAGTTTAATAAATCTGCCTAAGTGTTGGCATGAAAATTATATTTGTGATATAGTATTGGTCACAGACCAACTACATTTCACCTTTTTTTTTCCTTTGGAAATCAAGTCTGTTTAACTCATTTAGTAAATTTATCTGTCCTTGAAACTGTGGTGGCTTAGTTGTCCAATTATAATATAATTAGGTAAAGACAAATAAATCCATTCATCAAAGTTACTGACAATTAGGATTATAAAAAATAGCCAATACATAAATCATTAAATATATATTTATAGATACATTCACCATCATATTTATACATGAATACATATATATAAATCATTGCAGTGTATAATTTTTCTATCTTTTTCTACCTACAGGCATTCATTTCATGATTATGCAGTCATAGTCTAAAATATTTATGTTGGTATAAATTATACTCTTAGAAAGCCATAGCTTATTTTCTTTATCAGGAAATTTGTGAAGCTATCATTTCTAATTCTTTTTCTGAAAGGCCATATTGCTGTAGTGCCCAGGCTGGCCTCACACTCACAGCCCTCTGCCACAGCATCCACAGTGACGGGGCAAAAGCAGGTGCCACTGCACCAGGCCGTAGTTTATATTTCTACTACAGAGTTACAAAATGCTTGTAGACTTTAAAGACAGAAATGTCCTTTGCTGTATAATTTGATATGAAATGAAATCCGTAAACTGAGCTTTTCCTTCCCAGAGTTTTCTAAATATATTTTGGAAGAGCAACAAAAAATAAATAAAGAGTAAATGAAATAGGAAATTGTGAATTGTAAGTTGTGATGAGCACTAAGAGTATAGCTGCACTATACCTTGTATGAGTGCTTTCTAATCAAAGAAGCTGATCTGTACACCCTCACACCCGCCAACAGGAGCAGGGATGAATGGAATGAATACAGCTAGTGAGGAGGAATCAGCTATGGAAAGATGGGATGTCTGATCTGTGGGTTTCCATTTTTTCAAGAAAATATGCAGCAGGATTATCAAATGAAAATGGGGCTTTCAGAGGCATGGAAGAAAGCAATTTTAAAAGGCATAAAATAGGTGTTGCAGGTCCTGGAAAGCAGATTTACTACAGAAATATGCAAACACTATAAAGCTTTGTAAAGTGCTGGCTTGATATTCATGATTGTGAACATAACGTGACCCCACTGTAAAATATTTTCTGGCAGAGTTTGACCACATGGTTATAGAAAGCGTGGAGAAAGACTGCTAGAATTGCTAAGCAGAGCAAAAAGTGAAGAAAGGGGCAAAAAGTGATGAGAGCAGTTGCAAGGCAGTGACTATAAAATATAAACCATGCAATACACTTGTGAGGAGATAAAGACAGAATGGAGTTGATTGCACAAATGGACCATGAGAAATAGTTAAATCAGGGCTGGGGATTTGGCTCAGTGTTTCCACCACCTGCCTCGCAAGCACAAGGTCTCGAGTTCAATCTCTGGTACCAAAAAAAAAAAAACCAGTGAAATAGTTATATCAGTGCAGTATGATATGATATGATGAGATTAAATTACTGGAAATCATAAGATTAAAAACGTTACTATGGGGGACTGAGAAACTGAGAAAGATTGTGATTAATTGTGGCATTCTTTGTATGACAGAGCTGTTTTTGGTCATGTCTAGAAGGTGATTTTGATGCTCAATTATGTGGCAGAGATGGAGTAAAATAAGAGTTTATTGATGACTAAGAGATGGTGGAAATGAAAGCTGGAGTCTGAGGTGAGGCACTTGGCTCATTAAAATCTAGGACGGAGACTGAGATGGATGTCTGTGAACTGGATGGAAAAGCCTTTTGTGGGGAAGACAGTGAAAGGACCCTGAAAATGGAGTCAGACATGAAGAGCAGAGTGTTGGATCTTGCAGGAGACTTATTTGTAATGGCTTTACCAAGAGGAAGAGAGAGTCATCCTTTAGGACCAGCATTAGGGACCAGAGAAGAAAATGACTATGGAGGACTCATTAGGCACCGGCGAATCTAAGGAAGTGACATCTCAGGGAGCTCTGCTTTTGAGGAAGCTGGAGGTTTTCAATGGAGAAGTTGAGGGTGTCTATGCTGTGGCAGCTCAGAGCTGTGTGGGAAGGGGAGATGTTCGTATACTGCTTCAGGGCCACTGAAAATGCCCTTTGAGTCGCTGCTTCCTCCTGGGAGATCCAGTTCCCACACAGGCAAGGTTAGCCTGGGAGCACCTCCCTTTGAGCTCACAAAGCATACCTCACCTTTCTTCCTGTGTAATAGTTTCTGTGACTCCATGCCATACGAGGAGCCCATGGGAACCCACTTGGCACTCATGCATGTAAGCCTGCTGGTGACTGGGAAATAACATCCATGCGACCACCTGTGACCATCTGGGGCATGGGAAGGATGGAGGATAATCCTCCTTTCTCTACCTGGTTAGCACGGAACACATCTTATTATACCCTAGGGAAGACACTGTGGGACACTAGTGCTCCTAGTAGTGGCCTGTTTGCTAACTGCAGTAGATTGAATGTTTGTTTGTCTTCAGAAGACTCATCTGTTGAGACCTAATCCCCAGTGTGAAGGCATTTGGAAGTAGAACATCTGAGAGGGGATTTGTTCATCAGCACCCTTATAAAAGAGATCCAGGAGAGCTCTCTCACCACCTTTCCCAGTGGAGGACACAGTAAGGAGCATTGAGCAGACACCAAGTCTTCAATGCCCTGATCTTGGACTGCTCAGCTCCAAAGCTGAAAGAGGCAGTGTTTGTTTTTGATCCACACACTGCACAGGCTTTTCTTAAAGCAGCCCAGAGGGACTGAGACACTGACCTCATAGTAGCATTCTCTCATTCTCTCATGCACATATTCTTCACCTTGGACGCCTAGAACATTTCTATGACCAACTATCTGTACTCTAGCTTTTGTTTTAGAAATACTTTGGGGGATCCAGGAGCAGGTAGAGTTTAGGAGATAACAGAAAACCACAGGCACAATGGTGGAGACAGAGACAGATGTTACAAAAGATTTAGTCTTCATTATTTATAATAATAAAGCGACACAACAAACTAGTCCTGCATTCCAGAAGTTTTAAAGAGGCGCTCATTGTTAGGGGATACAACACATTCCTAAGATGACATGGACATGAGTTGACTTGTGTACTCCCAAAATTCACATGTGAAATTTTGAATCCCTATTACCTCAGATGTGGCCTTATTTGGCAACAGGGTCTTCTCAGAGGTTTTTGAGTTAAAGGGAGCACATGAGGGTGAGTCCTAACCAAACGTGAATGGTGTCTTGACTCAAACATAGAGGGAGAACATCGTGTGAGGTGAACACAGGAGCGTGAAGGGTGTCTCCCACACCTGGGACCCAGAGAGATTGCAGGAAACCACAGCGGCAGCTTCTCCCTCGTGGCTCTCAGGAGCCAACCCCGTGGGCACCTGAATCCTGGGCTTCCAGCCTGCAGCTCTGCAAGCAACAAGCTTCTGTTAAGCCCTGCAGGTCACGGTGGGTTGTCGTGGCAGTGCTCGCAGACTAATTCAGACCTAGGTGAATCCTGATAAGTCAGAACAATAACCATAGAGAGTGAGTACAATTTGAAATTAGAAATTACATGAAGTTGATCCAGAAACAAATTAGAGTGACACAAACAAGCAGCAAATAAATTTGAAAATGAAATAGACTGGGGGCTGGGTATTTAGCTCAGTGGTTCTGGCACCTGCCTCGTAAGCACGAGGACCCGAGTTCCATCCCTGGTACAAAAAAAAAAAAAATTAAATAGACTGAAAAATAAATTAGAAGATTTTGCCAAAGATTTAAAAATGTTTATTAGTCAAATACTAAGTTGTTGAAAAACTGAAAAACCATAGATTTAATTCTAAGAATGTGAGTGAATTATTCTACATACCCAATAATTCCATCTGTCTTGCTAAGGAACTTTAGTCCCCTAAAACAATATTTCCAGCCTCTGTCCAGCTGGGGCATCCATGTGACCTACCTCTGGATACAGGGCGGTTCTGCAAAGCTTTGACTCTGCTTGTGATGTGGCTAACACGTGCATGTCTCATTCTTCACAGGTACACAAGAATGATGGCTTCTGATGTGGCTGCTATATTGTGAGTATGAGCCAAGAATGATGAGAACTAAACTCATGAGAAGAGTAGTCCAATTACTATATAATTATATATATAATATGCTACTAATATAATATATACTACATATACTATACTATATAATTATATATAAAACTATATATATATATATATATATATATATATATATTCAGGCCTCAGTCTCTGGCATTACTTCCGAATACACAATGCAAAACTAGTGGTAAGACTTGTCCACTGAGACAAATAAACCATTTCTGTAAATCATTGCTGCTGCAGTTTTTGGATATTTTTTCCTGTAAGTTTTTCAACCAATTATACATAATCCCTAACACTGTAAGAATGATACCACAAGGGTAATCTTTAATTGTATCAGTAAAACAAGCTTTAGAAGTAATCTCTACAGATGCTAAAAAGGTAGATGCTGAAATTCGGCATTCACTCATGACTTCCCCTGCTCGCTCGCGGGCTCCTTTCACAGTGCAGTTCTACTGCCTTCACACGGCATGTCACACACGCAGCCTAGCACACTCGCCCCTCCTTGCACCTTCTTGCAACTGTGTCTCATACTTCTGCTCACTCACCACAGCCACTTCCTCGGGACAGTCAGTCCTGAGCCCCGGATGAGTATCACTTCCTCCTGTCATGTCTTCAGGGCCCTTTGCTTTATGTTTTATGAACTTGTCTTTTTCAATTCCTCAGCCATTGGATGCATCCCTCCCTCTCTAGATTGTAAATTGCAAAGTTAGCTTGGAGTCCAAGAAAGCCCAAGGAGGCTGCCACAAAGCCACCATCACCCAGAGGTCGCACCTGGGACAGGTAAAGACCGCCCGGAGCTGTCAGGAGCTTATGAAGGGTGAGTGGGGCCTAGTGAGCCTGCTCCCTCCTGCCACTGCCTTCCTTGATTTGCATGGTCCCTCGGGGTCCTGGGTACAGGGACTGCCCCTTGTCACCTGATTCCTGGTCCCTGAATGACTGGGACTGGGACATGGGGAGAAACTGCAGGTGAGTGCCTGGTAAGGAAACGGATGGCATATGAGCTTTTCAATTACTCAAGGAAAGAAACTGAACAGCCTCCAGCAAGGGCCTCAAAAGTGGTCAAGACAAACAAACAAACCCCATAATACTCGTCTCTAAAATGATTTGACTTCACATGGAAGTAGTACCTCCATTCAATCCATACCACTTTAGCTCTACTCTGAAGCCTTCACATCTCAAGTAACTCAAATAATGTTCTGAAGATGTTGGGACAGACTGTATTTATTTTTTAATGTTCATACAGCCAACGGAAATTGTCTTTTAAAAGTTAAGTTGAGCCAAACTTTTTCTGTAGTTGAAGTATGAGATTTATTTGTGTTGTATTGTTTTTACTTGCTTTGCTTTCAGGAGTCAGGCTCCTTTCCCCTCTATCACACTTCACTGAGAGGACTGCAAACGCGATTGTTTGATCTTTACAAATTAATTAATATTTTATGCACTAGAGCCATCATCTAGTTGAAGTCTGAGATGCCTGGAGAGTAGACAGGCAGAATCACTGCTATTGACAAAGAGCAAGCGACTTATCAGGGAGGTGAGACTTTTGGAACTGTTGGCCTGCTGAAGTCCATACATGTGTGTCACCTCAGTGTCCGATATCGTCCTGGATGTCTCTACAGTCAATCCAGAAATGTAGCGGTGAGGAGAGCAAGGATAAATAGAACCATAGGAGAAACAAGAACCCACATGGATCAATGGAATCCATGCCCATTTCTTATGCTTGCAACCCCATCACCTGGTATGTACACAGGAACCCAAGGTTTTTTGCCACAGGACTATTCATGCATCTGGCCTTGAGAGAACTTGAAGAGTTTTCCTGGTGGAAGCCAATAGCACTGCTGTATGTGCCAAATCATGAGTCAGCAGATCAGCAAGAAGGCTATGACCTGTGCTAGTCATGGCAAACCTTTTAGAGATGGGCGCTCAAACTGCAACCCCAAACCCACTTATTTATCACAAAGTGCCAACACTGCAATTAAACCTGAATACTGAGGTTTTAGTTTAGAAAAAACAACTCATACACTCAGCTGGTGTGTGCCCACAAAGAGGGCTCTCATACCACAGCTTCTCCACCACTGGTCTATGCCCTGGCCATTGTATCTGGAACCCTGCGCCGTCCCTACACCATAATGCCCCCTGCTTCACATCCATCTTCCAAATTCCACACAAATTCCCCCTGTAGCCAAGACGAACCCAAGACTACACAGCAGAGCTGATTCTGAGAAATGTAATGCTGGCTTAGAGAAATCAGTGCACCCCAAAACCACCACATCCCTAGATACTATACATAGTATAAGTGTTTAAGTAAAAGTATTTCTTGGTATTGATGACTACATCAATTAAATGTTAGCTTGGAGTACATCTAGTAATAAAACGAGTGTTATACTTTTGGAAAACTTGGCTTTTACTAATGGTTCTGACTTTAATAACTAACATGGGTGACTTTGGAGGGTGTCAGTGTTGTCATTTAAAATTTAACTACTTAAAGTTTTTTTCAACTGTTGCAAAGTCTAGTGCCCTTATGTAAGAATTAAAAATTAGATAGTAAAAATATTTTTGTTTTTTCATAACAGAGTCACATAACTGGGACTTGAACAAGACATTCATGGAAAACTGCCACAATGAAAGAATTCATTAAAATGAAAGGCCATAGAAAACATACAAAAATCAGCACCTTTCAAGCACACATAAATAAATGAAGAGTATAATGGGAGAGAATTTATGATAGAAAATGAAATAATAACAAGATAGCCAACAATAAAGACCTAGGCATAAGACAACAACAATAAAAATCTTATAGACAAAAATTTATAAACATTAGTGAAATATATCAAAGTGTAATTGAAGAAATGAAAATATACTTTTTCGATGTGGAAATCAAGATCTTATCAATTTATTTCTTCCTAAGGTATTCTACAGGTTTTATGTAATACCAATAAAAATCGACCATTTATTTTTATTTTGAAGACAGAAAATTCAACGTGAAAATAGTATAGTATAAATTCAGCATCTCAAATCTATAAGAAAAAGTGGACTTCTTAATGACTGTTGGTAGAATAATAGAATAGTCATTAAAGATGGCTTCTTATAAAATACTTTAATTTAAATTTGTTTTGGGTCGCAGTTTCAGAGGTTCTCATTTGTGGTCACCCCGCTCTGCTTCCTTTGGGCTGATGTTGAGGCAAAGGACCATGGCGGAGAGGGTTTGGGAGGACGGAGCTGCTCGCCTCACCGCAGGGCAGGAAGCAGGAAGCAGAGAGAGGATCCCAAGGTCCACTTCAAGGGCTCCCTCCCCAGTGACCTCTGCATCCAACCAAGCTCCGCCTCCTGATGTTTCCACCAACTCTGAATGCCCCCGTCAGCTGGGACCGAGCCTTAGCACAAGGCCCGCGGGAGATATTTTAGGTCCAAAGCAAAATACGTGGACAACTCTTTTCTATCTAGTCCAGCTTAGGATTTTTCTAATATGTTAAAGTCCTGCTCAAAAGAACATTTTCTGTAGAAAAATTTTCCAGTCTCCCTGATTGATTAGTTTTCGTGACATACAGACTTTTGTCAGTATTATATTATGATATGTTAGATTTTTGCATTGCGATACAATTGTATGTATATATATATATTGCTTCACTTACTAAATCATAAGCTTTTTTGACATAAGGGATTCTGTTTTAAAATTTTGACATATCAACAGTTATGAAAAGTAAAAGATGCCCACTGAAAGAATGAGTTCAATTTGAAAAGGGCCTGTTCATTCAATATCCTACCCTACTCCTAAAATATATAATGTATATTGTCCAAAGATTTTTAAAGAATTTGGAAAGGAAATTTTCAATAATAATTTAAGACTGATTTTTTTAAGTGCTAGAATGTATAATTTTTTTAACTTTTAAAATTTTTTTATTAGAATTTTTTTGGGAGTGTTGAATCAAAAATAAAACAAAGATAAAACTACTACAAATCCATTTTCCTTGTAGAGAAAATATATTTGGAAAACTCTCTTTTCAAATAATTTTTGTAGTTTTTCTTATAGGAATCTTTGCATAAGGGAGTTTCAATTCCATGCAACCTGTAATCTTTCCACTTTCATCAAGTCCTAAAGATCTAATTCCTTCAGCAATAAACAAGAGGCTGCCTCTTACGATCAATATCTATCTAATTCAAGTAGGGTCTTCTTCATGAACATGCTCATTTGAAATGGCATTAGAACACAAAATGAGCCTGTGATAATGACCCATGCCCTATCTTATTTAAAGTAAATAGAAACTGCTGATGTTGGAATAATCAAATAAGACTACTGTCAACTATTTTTATTTTAAATAGGAATCAGGAGAAAGTTGTACCATTTTTCCTTATATTTTGTAGCATTTTATCACATCATTTGTAATAGCATATATTTATTAAAAACAGTTAAGCATCGGGGATGTGTCTCAGTGGTAGAGAACTTGCCTAGTTTGTGAAAGCCCCTAGCATTGCAATTGATCAATTACTCAATCTCAATCTATCAGTCAATAAATAAATAAAGATGGTTAAGACTGGGTATCAATTTAGTATTATCTTGGCACTTCTTTTAAAATGAAGGAACTAACTAGTTTTGTGTTCACAAAAATATTCGGGGGTATTTTAATATTTTAGATTTTAGACCTGAGAGGAATGTTTTCTTGTCAGTCTCTTCCTTCTCAGGGCACTGAAGGGGAGGCTACATGTAGGGAGTTTGTAGGACTTGATATTGACGTTAGACCCCGGTGTGCTGCTGACGGAGTCTTCTCATTCTCCCATCATCCAGAATTCTCTGATTCCACTCCACTGCCTCTTATTGGGCCCAAACATAGTTCTAGAACATTTAAATAGCACTATGTTCTCTTGTCAAGATTACTCATAAATTTGAAAAGGCATCCTTGACGTGATTATCACATTTCCAGATTATAAGGAGGTAAAAAGAATAAAAGTTAAATTGAAATGAAACTTAGCATTAAAAAATACTTTCAAATGGATAAATAATATTTCAACTATAGTAAATTGTTTTGAAGAAAAATGAAGTTTAAAGACTAAGTTAATATGTAGATTAATAGTTGCACACACAGTAAATCAGAGTTAAATTCAACATTTCAGCAATGGAATGGGGCTCTCAGAAATGCAAATGCTAATGCTTACTGTATGAGTCACCTTCTAGTTACTGAGACCACAATACCTGACTCTCACAATTCAGAGGAGGAAAGGTTTATTTCATCTCACAGTTTAAGTGGATTCAGTTCATGGTCATCTGGCTCCAATGCAGAAATAATATTGTGGAAGGGAAGAGGATAGTTGTGGGCAGGAAGCAGAGGGAGAAGGAGGAACGAGATACAGCATACACTTTTCCAGGTCACAGTTCCACTGACACATCTACAGCCGGGCCTCACCTCCTAACAGCACATACAGCTGCTGAGCACATCACTGAATGGATCCACTGAGGAAGGCAGTCCCCCAGTGAGTTAATGACCCTCTGGACGCATGAGTCTTCGGGGTACACTGTGGATCTAAGCCACAACATTTTGACCCTGGGACCCAAAAGACTCATGTCTCTCTCTTTATCCAAAATACTTTTAGTCCAACTCTAAAAATTGCCAAAATCTTAACAATTCCAACACTGAAAAGTATAAGTAGAGAGTCTCTTCTAAGACTAAGGATTGTTCTTACCTGTGAGCTTCTGTGAAAATTAAAAAGAAAGTTCAATACTTCAAACATACAATGCCACAGGGTAAGTATTTCCATTCTTAAAGGGAATAATATCACAATAAAAAAAAGAACGGGAGTAAAGAAAGCCTGAGACCTACCAGGGCTCACGAATCCTGAAGCTGCATGTCCAGCACCAAGGGAAGGCTGTGGTGCAGCATGAGCCCTACAGGGCTCGGGTAGCCCTGCTCCTGTAGCATCGCTGGCGTTGCACTCCTGACCCCTTTCTTAGGCTGGATCCATTCATGATCTGTGACTTTCCTCAGCAGTTGAACCATGTTCCTGGCATCTTCAACTTCTTGTGGTCTTCACTGTCATAGCTTAACATGCCGTGTGACTCCTAGGGGCACACTGCATCCTCAATGCCTTCAGAAGTCTGTGTGGAAACCTCCATCATCCTACAAACCTTTCATTCTGCCTCCATGTAAAATCAGCACTGCCAAGGTCTGTTGCCAGCTCAAGTAGAAATGGCTGCAGTGGCCTCTGGATGTCTGGCTGGCTGAGCACAGTGAAAGGAATCCCAGGGACCAATTCCCTAGGGCCACTTCTTCAGCAGGAGTACCAGAGAGTTTTCTCAAGTGAAAGCTTTACCATTCAGTGCACTTAAGTCTGTACAGGGTGAGGTTATCTGCGACCATCACTGACCCTGCTAATTTTTCCAAATGTATGAAAAAGCATTCAGTACTTAAAATTATGATTTATTATTAAACAATTAGTCTTACCAATTAAATAGAAGAAAAATGTCTTTAAATTGTGAAAAAGCCATGGGAAATTTATCAAAGTTACAGTGTTCTTAGAGAGCATTAAAATAATTATGTTGATGACCTTAGTGGATTGACTCAAATGGACACGGAAAACAATGATTCCAGGCATGAATCACGGGACTACAATAATTCTACCAGAAGACATACTTTGTTTGTCTTATCTGGAATCAGATTCAAAGCATTTTTCTTGAGCTTGCTTGCTGTTTTGGGGTGACTACCATAAGTGTAGCAGTTTAAAACAAACTTCTCCCATTGTCTCACAGGTGTGTAGTCAGAAATCTGGAAGGATGTGACCATGGTCTTTGGTAAGGATCTCACAAGGCTGAAATGGAATCATAGATAGATCCTGAGGTAGAATCTGCTTTTTTTTCCATTTGGCAGAATTCCATTCCATGTGATGAAGAGTGAGGGCTATATTTTCTTGCAGATTATTGGCTAGGAATTGAGTCATCCTCCAACCTTTGCATGGGGTCTTCCATCTTCAAATCTAAGGCCTTGCATTGGTTTCTTATCAGATACAAGGGCTCTTACTTCTGCTGGAGAAGCTACTTTCAAAATACTGAAATGATTACATTCAGCCCACCAGTAGGATTTGCTTTTGAGAAACACAAAGTCATTTGAAAAATCCCTTTGTCCAATAATATAACATGGTAGTTCATCATCTATAGATTTTATTCACATTCAGCTATTTAGGGGGCAAGGTTGGAGGGAGAGAGATAAGATTGTGAGTTTGAGGCCAGGTCTGTCTCAAAAACAGAAGAATATTATCCAAAGGCAAAAGTAGTTGAGGGATTCCTACATTCCTACCTCATACCTTGATATGTACTTGTTTACACCATTGTTCCTTGCTCCAGGCTGAGACATTCTGAACTTGATTCCCACTTGAGTAATTTATCAGAGCAGAGGAAAGGAGGAGCAATAAGTCTACTAGTAAAAATCTAAAATTAAGAAAGTGAGCGCAGATGTGAATTTAAGCTACACTCTAGATGGATGAGAAATGTGCACATTTGCTTTTATGTTCATTGAGAACAGGGAAGTGATATCATCTGATAGTAGTGTATGTCAGGTTTGGTCCTGTGGATTGAATACATTCTTAGAGACTAAAAGAGAATGAGGGGAAACGGAAAGGCTGGCTTCTGAAGAACTGGCAGACTGTAAGGCAACAGGGAGGACCTGGCTGAAATTTTGGGATTCGGACATTCCATCTTAGGGCCCAGGCATGTCTTCTTGTAGCTACTAGTGTTTTGCAGCCTGGTTCTAGAAAGTGAGTCAATAGTTACATCTTTTAGGGCTGAGGCAGGGTTAAGCTATTAGATGCAACAACATGGGGACAAGAATACTGAGGCAAGAATTTGTAAAATAGTGGATTGGAGGCTGAAATAAATTTGATGGTTAAACTAGAAAAGGACAGCAAGCTGGAGCAGTTAAGACCTCTCTGAGGAAGAGCTATTGGTTAAGATAAATAGAGAGTTAGTATCTTGAATTACCTGCCTTAATCTGGAGTTTATACTTTTGAAAAAAAGCACTAGTCAGTAAACCCAAGCATATCCAGGGGACAGATACAAAAAAGTTAAGTTCTGGAATAGATACCATAGCATACAAGTAATTGTTCAATGGTTATGTCCATTTAAACAGAAGAATTAGGTCACCATGTTCAATGTTTAAAAAGCTAAGTAACTTTCATGTGGAAAAATATTCAGTCTTTTGTATCTTCAGAAGAGCCTGGTAGGATCTATTTGATGAAGATATATATATATATATATATATATATATATATAGGATTTAGGCTTAAGATTTGTAAGAATTCACTTACCTATAGAACTGACCAAAATTGGCACCAAAAGGCATTTTTAAGTGAATCTGTTGTTGATGGATTTAAAGTAGAATGATAGTAATAAAATACAGTAAATGAACCAATTCTTCAGATATAGTATTAAAGCAAATAAATAGCTTTAACCCAAAGTCAAACTCTTCATTTCCAAAATCTACTAAAATCTGTAAGCTACTATGTATCTTTTTAAGCAGTAAAAAGATGCTACTATGTAAGTCTAACCAATTTAGAAATTAACTTAATAATATTCGTAGAAACACATATGAGAAGTTGGTTGGAATATAGCAACATGATTTTCCATATTCATCCATATGAGTATAGGTCTTTTGTGTAATAGGATTCACTTCTTTTTCTAAAGCTACACTGCTCAATATGTGGACAGCAGCCAGATGTGTCTATTAAGCATTTTAAATGTACCACACTGAGATTTCCATGTGCTTAAAAGCACATTGGATACAAGGTCCCGAGTTCAATCCCCGGTACCAAAAAAAAAAAAGCACATAGGATAGTATTGTAGACATGTTAGACTAAACCATATATATGACTGGATGTATTAAAATTATTTAACTTGTTTTTCTTTTTATCTTTTTGAATGCAATCGTTAGAATATTGAAAACTGCATATGTGGCTCATATTTGATTCCTATTAATAATGCTGCTTTAGAGGAAGGAAGAAAAATAAGTGTTCAACAAGCTTCAGTCATATAACTTTTAAAATAAAATGATTACATTAGAGAAAGTTATTGCTTCCCTCTGTAGTGATTCTCTTTGTTCTCCCACTTACTCCTGCTATGTCTGAAGAATTATTCTAGGGACTATTAAGGGAAAAAGCTATAAATGCAGATGAAAAACAAAAGAATCCCTGCTGTAAAGAATTGTATTTCTAATGTGGGGAGCCAGATCATAAACAAGTGAGTACGTAAGATATATCTTTGTCAGATGGTGTTAATTGCTACAGAAAAAATAAGGCAAAGAATTAAGATTGAGGGTGCTGGTGGCAGAAGCAGGATAGAGGCTTTGCAGTGGAGTGGTCAGGCTTGGAGATGGCATAGGAAGCCACAGTGAAAATGTGACACACTCAGAGCAGAGGGGACGAGCCTTGTGCATGTCAGGAGGAAGGCTGTGATGGTAAAACAAAGATCAGAGGCAAAGTTGCTGATCTCTGGGCTGGGTGGACATTCATGGTGGACATGCTAGTCAGAGGTGGCCTGCTGAAGCAGAGGCAAGAGAGACAGAGGTCAGGGACAAGGGCAGAGAGGGAGGAGGTGCTGTTGTCCACTGGTGTAGTGTCCGGTGATTCCAGGCTCCTTCTGTCCCACACAAATAAATTGTCTAGGACAACCAATAAATAAACAAAGACAACTTTTATTTAAAATAAAGGGGAAAAAGAGGAAAAAGTGAGAAAAAAGTATGAAAAGAAAAGAGTGAAGAAAAGAGAAGAGTGAGAAGAGATGCATCCTGCAGGCAGGATGGGCCACTGAAGAAATAGTAGGACAGCTGAGCAGGAAGATCACAGTGGGGTGAAGTCAATGGCCGGGGTCTTATACCCTCCAAGACCTGGTCTGTGCAAAGTGATTCTGCCTGCGTATCCTGGCTGTGGTCCACAAGTCACATCCTGTTGTTCAGCCTCCCTTCTGGCTCAGGTTACATCCTGTTTTCCAGCCAGTCTGCCATGCCCTCATCGCCTGCCTCAGCAGGATGAGGTGGATTCGTGTAGGCTCTGTGCACCTCTTTGGACTGCTCTGGGTGAGATAAGACACAATTCAAGAATCTGAGCATAGAAAGAATTCAATGTATCTTACATTAAAATGTAAACAGTAAAATATAAAAATGATCTCCCTATGGGAGACTATCCAGGGGGCTAGAATGGAGGCTGGGTAATTAGGAGGCAAGAAATGAAGGTGGATTGGACTTAGGTGGTGTTTGTGGTGGATATAGGTGGTTAGAGTCTGGAACCTGAGCTTTCAGCTTTTCTATCTGATGACATGTGTCTTGTCTGAGGAAGAGGGGTGTCAAGAACTCATTTAGTGATCTCTGCCCTCTATTGCATGATTAAATTGACATTAAGAAACTACACATTTCAATTGAGTTTGATCATGAATGTATTTTGTGCTATGGCATTTATTTTCAGAAATAACAGATTTGGATTCTAGTCTGCCCTCAACATTAGAATCAAAATTTAAATTTTAAGTAGTGATGGCTTGAACACTTTTTGGCATTAGGGAGACTGGTGTTCTGGTTTTTCTTCAATAGTTATGGAGCAAAAGTATTTGTGGCTGTTAAGCTGAGCTGCCAACTTGATTGGCTGAGAGCTTCTGAAGAGATTAGTAATGCACACTTCTGAGTGAGTGTGGCTGGGACATGGAGGTGACTTTTGGTACCATAGTTACTTCTGAGTCCTTCCTTTCTAGCACTGTTCCCCTTCTCCCCATGAAGGGCACAACATTGCTCCATCACTCTCAACCTCAATTTTCCTATTTGGCAACAGCATGCCATGGACTGAATCCCTTGTAACCATGCGCTGTATTAATTATTATTAATTATATTATATTAATTATATTGTGGATGTCAGTTATTTGGCCCAGTAATGGGGAAGCTGATCCATACAGTACCATAGGTCATTAATACACTGAATAATAATTTTTCCAACAGAATTATATGAGTTATTAAAATTTAATTACCTATTATTAAACTATGAGTTAGATAATGGTAGCCTTACTACAAACAATTGTGACAGCAAAGGCTTCCCAGTCATTGGAAACTTTCCTTAAAATTATAACAAATTCAGCTTCTAACAATTTGATAATTAAGTAGCAGTCAACAGCTATAATTAGGACCTGGAAAGTTCTCCAGAGTCCATACAATAAGGAAAGGATTGCTCCTGAGAGGGTACTGTTGGGAGATGGAAGAAAGCCTAAGAGGTGAGTCTTAGGTGGAGGTCTTCTAGCGGTGGGTAGAAGCTCTTTGAAGGCTAGGCTGAGATCCGCACCCTTATTCTACTCTCTCCAAGACCCAGCAGTGAGGTGAATAATTTTGCTATTGCACATGCTCCTGTTGTGATGCACAACTATACCCCCAAAGAAATGAGGCCAGGCAATCATGGTCTGAATGCATTGCAACTATGATGGGATACAAACCTTCCTTGATAAGCTGATTCCTCAGGTGTTGGTTACAGTAAAGAACAGCTAATGCGTAACATTTAAACAGCACATATTATGCCAGGTATCTTATCAGATGCCGTTAAAGGTGTAATCTCACTTATTTCCCCTAGCCATAGAAGGAAGAGGGCACTGGCCTCTCATTTTATAGATTGGGAAACTGCAGTTTTCAGATTATTTCCCAAAAATCTCAAAGCAAGAGAGTGGAGAACACAAGATTTTTCATGTAAGAAGATTCTTTGAATCTATACTTTTGAATCTTTCTCCATGATATTAAGATATACAGTAGCTGTAATGAAAAGATTGTAGATTACTTTTTTAATTATCAAAAAGAAAATGGTTTGGCTTAGTAAAAAAAAATTTCCAATTTTAATCTTTTAAATTTTTTAAATTTATATATGGGCCAACTAGTCTGACTTAGAAAAATGTATTGACTAATCAAAACGCAACACTGTTTATATTCTCCAATGTTTATACCTGACCAGAGAGTACATGATAGAAACTTTGTAAACAATTAAGTTTAATTTTTTCCAAGACAGTATTTTCAATGTGGGATTTAAAATGGATTTTGTTTAAAAATGTTACCTCAGCTATTTGAAGGGCTATGAAAGAGTGGAAGAAGTAGTAGAATGTAACAAAACTATGACAAAGGAGTTAGGAAAAACATTTTAGGAGCAAAGAGAACTAATTAACTCAAACATATGGTTCATCTCATTCTGGTAAGGGCTAATTGCCTTTTATGCACTCCAACTGTTGAAAGTACTGCAGTGTGGCTACTCATGTCAACATAAATAGCAAGTCTATTAGAAACTATTGAAATTCATAATGCATACGTGCTATTTTTTACACTATAAAAATCCTTCCCTTCTAGCGAACACAGGTTATTGTATTAAATTTTATTATTGTATTAAATTTTCTGGTTAATTTGAAATGGTTATTTTAAAATGTTTTTCAGGTATATTAGTCTTTATTTTATCTCAATAAAAACACATGACAAATAGAATACTAATGACAAATGAGGAAATTTTAGTGTTTCTGAAATAAGTGGCTAAAATATATTTACCATTTTTAACTGTAAATGTCAATGCAAAAAGTGCAGAAAAATGTAATGGATTCCTGTTTTTCTCTGAGAAGCTCTGTAAGTGTATGATTTTGTATATTTCTGAAAATTCTTTTGAGAATTCTCGTTTTCTCTTAAATGACCATTTCAGGGTATAATGAAGGGAGGCATAATTTTGTTTTGATTGACACCTGCACGCCAATATAATCTTGACTTCCAAAATATTTTCTATCTGAAATACTTCTTTTAAAACAAAAATTTAGGAAAAAGAACTACTTCTTAAAAATTTTACACATTTTTATTCTTTCCCAAACTAAATATTTACTTCCTCTTGATAGGAATTTACTGCACAGTATTTTTGCTGATAGCTCTAAATATAATGTCAGAGGTTCCCTACTGCATGATTTTCTCAAAATTATTACTCAAGCCTCTTCTAATGATCAGTGGCTTTAAAACTTGATGTGAATGCAGGTCCCTTGAGGGCTTGTTAAACCACAGATTCCTGGGTACCACTCTGAGTTTCTGATTTATTAGGGCTCGCTCAAGTGGGACCAGAGAGTTTGCCTTCCTAGCAAGTCTCAGCGATGCTGGTGTTGCTGTCCCAGGGACTTCACTTTGAGGGCCCTGTTTCCCAGGAAACTTTCCCCAGAGTCCAAATTCTGATCTCATGTGTATTCTATGAGTTCTTGGTATTAACCATCTTGGTTAGTTTTTGGTATTAACACACTTTAGTATTTCAGGATTTTTGAAAAACTATTCTCAAATCTTATTTAGAAACTCACAAAAGTCAAGAATAATTTCTACGTTGTCTGTATTGTCCATAGGGCCAAGTAGTCTGTTGTAAATATGTCATTAAATTACAAATCATATGTGATAGAAATATGAAAATGTACAAAAGTGATTTTTAATCCATCCAGTACTCATTTGTACTCTATAAAACTTGAATGGCTTATTTTTATGTCACAGTTTTATATCACCAAAATAAATAAGAAGTAAAATTTTTAAAATTAATTGAAAAAAACTCATGCTGGAACAAAAAGCTCACGACTTTCAGAATAATTCTGATTCTACCTATTTTTAGTTTTATAACTTTAAACTCCATTAAAATACTATATGTCTGTAAGAACATGGGAATGTGTGCACTTAAAAAAAAAACCTTGTATTTGTTATTTTACAGACTGACAACACTTTCATTTTACCATGGAACGCAGCAGTTTATATACCAAAAAAAGAAAAAGTGAGGCTTTCAATAGGCTGCTTGACATGCCATCCTAAATGAAATAGCCAGGAAGAAACCAGGTCATTTCGTGGCTTTGAGGAGAAGCTGGTACGCACATTCATATATGCTTAAACCAGCTGGTGACCAAATCAAACCTTCCTCAAGTATGGTGCTATGCACCTAATTAGTTATAATTAGGGTTTCAAACTTTAAACCATATATGAGCTCTCTCTTAATATTATGAAATATTACATATCATTAGAGAGAGTAAGTTATAGTTAAATATATCTGTCACATTGAGGACAAGAATAAAATCTTTTATATTTAAATTTGAGTTTAATATAAATGGTAATGTGTGGTTTGTTCTGTAGAAATAAGGAGTGTATACTACTGCTTATTTCCCATTTGTTTTATTGATTTAATAAATAGGGGTTCTAAATTTTACTTTGAAGAGTTATTTCTTTTCTCTCATTTAACAAAGATTTCAGTTTAGTTCTCTTTGTTTCCCATAACAATGTTATTGCCTGTGGCATTTAATAAATCCTATGAATTAATATAAAAGCATATCAGCCAACACCTTTTTTTGAGTCTAACTTGCCTGTCTAATATGCTGGAAGAAAAATATATTGATATCACAATTATTTTACAAGGTGGGAATAATTTTGGTTTACCTTAACAGAGTAGGAGTAACCTAGCCTCCCTTAGAATTTAGAATTTATGAGATTCTTATATTCACTCTGTGGACTACAAGTTCATTTTTCTTTGGTAAACAGAAACATCAAAAAAAAACAACAAAAAAACCCAACAGTGGCCAAAGCAAATAACCTAACAAAGAGCCTAGCTTTCCATCACCACACTAGTATTCTCTCTTCCCAGCACATTTTCTACATTCTTCAAGTAAGGTAGAAGAACCAGTGGGTCCATTGCAAGATCCCGAGGAATGCACAAAGGAATGTGTAAAGGAAGGATTCCCGCCACTCCACCATGCTCCTCCAGCTGCACATGAAACACCAGGGCTCTTTGTCTCCTCCAAGGCCAAGCTAAGTAGTAAAGGGAGAGGTGCGGGCACAGACAGGATGGTGAAAGGGCTACTTACTACATGGATCCTGTTCTTCATAGACAAACACAGTTGAGAGCATGTCTTCATTGTACTTGGGTCCCTGCATTCATCTGTGAATTGTAAATATTTTCTAAAATTAGCCTGCAAAACCATTTTAAAGCTTAATTTCTCTAATCTGTACAGTTCTCGTAATGAGGCAGCATCTGTTCCCCCAGCATAGCACCCAGCAGTGCTCTTACACAGTGCCGCCCAACTGCTATCGAGCATGTATTCCCCTCCACCCAGCTTCTAAAGCAAACCAGCAAACACCGAGCAGTGCCAGTGCTGAATTCTTCACGAATCTAATAAGCAGCTCTCAGCACTTAGAAAGTGCTGACATTAAATATAAAAATATATATACCTAGCAAGTAAAATTATTCTTAGTGATAAAATTAGTAATTTTTACTAATTTCTGGTTGATGCACATTTGTTATTTAGAACCATGGACAGTGTTGACAAAGAGTCGATGGGCTTGGTCAGTGTAGTATTAACAGCTGAATGAGAAAAAATGTTCAAAAGGAAAGTGGTCCTCATGTAGGCAAAATACTCTCGAATTAATGCATAAAGCAGCCATGAGATGACTTTTTTACTCCCCAAAATGTCATTATGCTTTTTAGTGTAATCTCATTTTGTATTTAGTAGCATCATTGTGTGATTTGGCCTGGAAGAGTTTAATTTTAGAAGGTTTAAGTTATGCTTATGGGAAGAATTTTGAATGAATCCACATTGCCAACTAAGCTTTTCTTCTGTCCTCCAAATTGATATAGGAAAGCATACTTTTCTTCCCAGAAGCTAACAGTAATCAACATGGCAAATCAGCCACAATTTGTGAACTGAACAAAATCTAGAGATTTCATAATCTTCTTTTATTTACAGAGGACATATTAGGAGAAATATATCTATAATTATTATGTTTAATGGCCAAGGCTATGAAGAAATGTCTGCATATAAAGAAGCATGTTGACCTGAAATAATTACTTTTCAGTTGGCATAAGACATAGAAGTGCAATTGTTCTCTTCCCCCTAATGGTGTCAAGTCTATGTTGGGGTTGAATTTTCTTAAGTAACTAAAATGATCAAAGTGTTTTCAAATTATTGTTGTCTTTATTGGCTTAAATTCAACCTAACAAATTTCATTGCTTCAGTACATCAAAATAGAAACCAGGCTAAAATTCACACATTAATTGTTTCAGCATTGATCTATTATTTTAATGTAGAATAAATATATTGCATTAGCTAAAAGGCAGGGCCCCTAAGTAAAGGTAATATTAGCTAATATCAGTGCATTAATCAACATAATGCAAAGCTCTGCAATGTCATCTTGAAAGTGTAGCCTTGGATTCTCCTCTAGTCTCCTCTCTTGATTCCAAATTCCTTCCAGACTGTACCCTATAATATTGCTTATGTTAACAGACTTGATCCTAGTGTCCTTACAGCTTTCTATGTGGTTCTTCGCTCAGTTTCTGCTCTTGCCCCAAACTATCACTTTTAATACAGAGATCACTATTGTGATACCCAAGCATCTCTCTACAGATGGGAGCTTCAAACTTTACCCACTCTGACCATTCTTTCATGTCTTCTGTCATTGGCAGTGTGACCGGGAGTCTAAAGGGTAACTTGAAAGCCTAACTACTGTTAAAAAGCTAAGTGTGCATGCAGAAGTCCACTCAGAGCATGCTGATACTAAGATTGCTGTAATAACACTGTGGGCCTTTGTAGGGCTCTGTCACTACCAAAGTTACATTCTCGTGGTATGCATCAGCTCTATGCATGTCACTCTCTAAAACTGCAAAATGAGAGCTCAGGTCTTAGTCTCCAAAGAACTATAATTTTCTAAAATTATGTTTACCTGCCTTAATGCAGCTATGTTGCTTCAAGTGTTCCTCTATTACCACCCTAAGGACAAATATTAAATTGTCTCATATAGACAAAGAAAGTCTTTTTTCAGAATGATGACAGTCAAAGTCTCTCCCTCTTGCAATTTTAGAAATTTCCCATTCTTGCTGTTGCTCATCATAGTTAGAGTTGTTATGTTGTCATCCTCATCTTGCAGTTTTCAACTGCCCAGGGTACTAATAGCTACTGTGCCATCAAACATAAATGTGTCCATGTAGTAAAAATCAAGAAAGGGCAATTAGCTGTTGAGTATAGATAAAAATTTGTGGCTCAGAGTCATAACATCATAATCAACATTGTAAGAAAACATAAAGTTTCTAATTCCTTATAATGCTGGTCATGCCAATTTGACCAAGTTTTAGAAATGAATTGTGGTATGAATTTTTGATCATATGACTAAAATTTACCTTTCTAAAAATCTATCTTTACTACTTTTTGGGTTTTTCCACTTAAAATTGAAACAAAAACCAAACAATTGAAAACTTCAAATGAGCCAAAAAAAATTATACTGTCTGGTTAATAATTTTTGCAATTTTCTTGTTATTCAACAACAGAATATGAGATACTTGCAGTATTTAACATTAAAACATTTCTTATTAGTTTCATTTACACCCCGAGAACCCGTTGTTTAACCCAGGTGTTCTCCGAATACGTTAAATGGTAGAAAAAACCTAGAATTTATTTCAATGTGCAAATTGTTTTCTTGAGTTTTGAGTCAAGTAAATGGGTAAGAGACCGAGACAGGGTACAGAGGACTGCAATGACACAAAAGTGCCTATGGCCATGCAAAGAGCAACAGATGGTGTGCTTCAGGATGCTTCCAGGAACAAGGAATGCACTATCTTGTGCAGACCCCTAAAACCAGCTCTTAAAACCCCTAATAAGCTGAGCATGCCTGCATATGGCTCTTTATTTTTTGATTTTAAAATAAATAAGCCTAGTTGGGAAGGTAAGGGTGAATTCCTAAGACATGATGATACTTTTTGACAAAGTTTAGTGAGTTGAAAGTAAAACGTGTAAATTAAGGTTGGTAAAAATATACTAAAGAGCCCCAAACCAAGGCAGTCATCTGTGCCCCCGCCCCGGGGCCTATTTGGCTTTCCCTCCTGGTTTCCCTTCTTGCTTCCGCTAAGCTGCCATCTGCTCCCTCTGTTAGGGGCCACTTAACACGGTGGTGCGCTTTGGTTTCGGAAAATGCATGCCAAACTAAAGACTTCCATTAAGTGATTTTTCTGCATTAAGATAAGGCAATTTGTAGGCCATCAAAATCCAAATGTGTGTGTACATATTTTACTGGGCAATACTCTCCTGGAGGAGAAACTGTGGCTTCTCACGATTGATGATGCCTCGGGAAAAGTTGCTAATAAAACATAGAAAGATTGGAAGACAGCTTGAGTACTTAATAACTACTTTCTTTCTAGGGGTACTTTAATTGTGTTCGCTTTGCTCACAATTAGTGCCACAGAGATAAACGAGTGAGTATGAGGAGACAGCAGGCGCCTTGGTAGAGAAGTAGGCTGGCTTTTGTACTGACCAGAACTGATTTTCTGAAATCTTACCTAAGGGATTTTCTTTATAAACTATGTAATTGCTTTGTTCTAAATTTAGGAAAAGATACAGGAGAATGTTTTTCTAAAACCAAATTAATAAATATTAACCCTAGGAGTCACAGGAGCAAAACCCTTGCATATTGGAAAGAATACTGACCTAGGAGTCAGAACTCCTGAGCTCTGCCAAAGTCACACTCTTGCAGTATGTGTCGGGGCTCTGGGGCTCATGCTTTTAAACTGTGAAAGGAGGGCTTGGACTTAGTCTCTGCAGTACTGTAATCTCCTAAAATTGTCTTTACCTGCCTTAGTGCACTTACCTTGCTTCACGTGTGCCCTCATTGCCACCCTAAGGACAAGCTGTCTACTGGAAAGTCCAAAGACACTTTACAGACTTTACCCTAAGGGATGGACAAAGGCAGACAAAATTGTTTTAGGAACATGTCAATTAAAATTCAGAAAATTCACCCTAAGCTATAAAGTATAATTTCATTACGTTTTCAGCCTCCTTGTTCATTAAAAACAGATATTTTGAAAATCCACATATTAATAAAGTGAAGCAACAAATAATTTACTGAATGAGCAGATTTATGAATTAGTTTGACAGAAAGTGCAACTATTGATTCAAATATAATTTTTAGAGCTGAAGGAAATCCCAGAAATGTATATAAAGAATTATTGAAGATGAATGACTTGTTTTACTTAACATTTTTATTGAGATATAATTAAGTTCCACAAGCTTCTCATTTTATAGTTTGCAGTTTTATGATTTGATGTGTGCATTCACCCTTGAAAGCCTTACTATATAAAGATAATCATATATCCAACCCCAAATTTTCCTGCCTATTTCTAAAATCTTTTAAATCTCCCCAACCTCTAAGCCCTGACAAGCACTGATCCACTTTCTGCGTCTGTATATTAGTTTGTATCGCCTAACATGTACACATGTAAACATACAACACATATCTTTATTTTTCTGATTTCTTTCACTAGCCGTATTATTTTGAGATACATCCACTATGTTACTTTTCGAAGAAAACCCTCCAGTGGCTTTGCACGTACTGTTTTCTGCAAGTCTTGGGAACACAGCCTGCTCACCTTTGTGTGAGGTTGCATTGCAAAGATGTGTGTAAAAGGACAGACTTGGAAGGGTTAGTATCTCCCTTCAGAGATAAGGAAAGGTGTTTTACTGTCCAGTATGCTAAAGATATTGCTTTACTTCAGCATAAATGTTTTAAGCAAGTTTATTGCCAGTAAAAATACCTGAATCACTAATCTTGAAATCCCCACCAGATAAATCACTATGAGCCACACACCCTCTGTGAGCCATGGGATTGGGTTTTGGGGATCCAGGCTGCTGTGGTTGTGTCAATGCAATGCACTGGACATGCTTTGTCTCTGAACCCTGAGACTCGTATCTTCCACCAGTATGGATGATAACATGCCACACTAACTTACCAGCTTGGAAGTAGTGTAAAAATCTCAGATCTTTCACAGTTGTTCATAATTGTTTCATTAGTTTATTATTTTTAATCAATTTTGTAAATATACCTTGATTTATAAATGCATTCATCACTGGATGTATCAAGTTTTAACTATTACCCAAAATAAATCAACTACTGTAAACATTCATGTGCAGGTTAGTTGTATAAACTATATGCCCATGTCTCTTTGGTAAATTATGAGATGGGGAAGATGGACCGTATTGAGATATATGGTTATTTTTTAAAGAAAAACAACCAACAGTTTTCTAGGTGGCTGCACTGTTTTACATTCTCCCCAACAGTCTAAAAATCCTGCCATGTTTTTACCAACACTTTTGCTTAGTTTGGTCTTTTAGATTTTAACCTTCTTAACAGGCATGGAATGATACTTTATTGTGGTTATAATTTGCACGTGCCTGTTTAAATATCTTGTCCATTTCTGACTTATTTTCTTGTTGTTGGATTTTGAAAGTGTCTTGTACTCTAGATAAGAGCATAATGCTACAATGTACATGTATGCTACAATTACTTTCTCCCAGCCTGTGCTTTGTGTTTTCATGCTTTTAAAACCATCATTGAAAAGAAAGACTTCAATTTTGATGAAGTAAGATTTATCTCTTCTCAGTGGGTCATGCTTTTAGTCTGGCATTTAAGAAATATTTGCCTAGCCAAGGATGAAAGTTTTGCTTCCTCTAAGATATCTCTATGTTTCCTTCTATGTCTTTTACAGTTTCATGCTTTTCACTTAGGTCTATAAACCAATTGGAATGAATTTTTATTTCTGGTGAAAGATAAGATACTTTTTTTTTATTTCTATGTTCATGTGGAAGTGGGTAGATGAGCGTGTGTGTGTGTGTGTGTGTGTATGAGAAGCCAGCTAATGCAGATAATTTTCTGAAAAAACAAACTTTTGCCCCACCAAATTGCCTTTACATTTCTGACAGCAATCAATTGTTCATACAGGCCTGGTTTATTTCTGGGCTCTGTATTCTATTCTATTGATCTATTTGCCTGTGTATAAGGGAGAATTATCTCCTCAACATTGTTTGGAAATTTGTGTTGACTTTTCTGTAGCACTCATATTTCTACATAACTTCTTAACCGTTGTGTCAAATTCTACCACACATACATAAACACATACACACAAACACCTGTTGTAATTTTATTGCAATTATACTGAATTTATAGATCAGTTGGCCAAAAATTAACACCTTAACAATATTGAGGCTTGAGTCTTGCAATCCAAGAACATGGTGTATCTCCCTATTATGTACATATTCTTTAATTTCACTCAACATTAATTTACAGTTTTTAATTCACAAGTCTTATCGCTTGTCAAATTTATATCTGTTTAAAATATTTTTGTGCTATGGTATATATTTCTTTTCATTATCAAGAATTCATCACTATTATATTGAAATACAATTGATTATAGTATGATGATCTTATATTCTGCAATCCTAAAAATTGATTTATTAGCTCCATAGTTAATATATTTACCAAGTGTGTAGTGTCCATGAGATTCTCTACTTATTCTCCCATACAGATAGCCCTGTGTCTTGGCAACAAAAAGTAAAACCCACGAGAAGAGATTCAACAAATGCTCTCTGGATGAGTTAGTTCTTCAGGATCTTAGAAGGTCAACATTGCCTTTTAATGGACACAAAATATTCATCAAGCATTTTAAGTTGTTTTTTCTCAAGAGGTCATAGAATGTGCTTACTTTCTCCTATGCTGCAAAAAAATGCAAGTTCTTGTTCTGTACATAACTATCTAAACTGTGTTTCAGAATACAGAAAAAAATATTTATAAATCTTTAAATATTTCTTGTAATACAAGAATAAGATAATCTTGAAGAGTTAGAAAGTGTTGACACATTTATGTACGCAATTGCTTCCAAGTCTATCAGGTAGGAGAATAATATCTGCTTCCAAAATAAATATGTTCCACTCTATTTAAAATTGTCATTTTCATATATGGCAGTAGAGACACAGTAGACAAAAAATACCTGAAGTTCTTAAAAAATGTGTGTTAAAGAACTAATATTTCTGGCACTTCAGAATATTTCCTATCATGACCTGGTTAATGAGTATGAAGCTATGCCCCACTTTTCCTATCTAGAAAAATCATTGAGATTCTAAAGTGGTAATGAAAAGTTAAAAAACCAAAAATGTTACAAATGTCTCTCAGTAAATCTTCAACCCTTACATCTACGTTTACATTTTGCTCCAATACTTTATAATTCCTAATGACTGTAATAATGAATGTTTAATCTCAGTGTGAACCCTGAACCTTAATTCCATAAGCCTAATTGAAAGGCAGGTATTATACCCATTCTGTGCATCCTGATAAAGGATATTCTGTATTTTATTTCCCAGACTTTTGTCTGGGATTTGTATCCAACTTACTGTTGATGGGGCAAAGAACTGATTTTAAAGTTGTCTATTAAGCGAAAAATACTTCAACCTTAAAAGCTAAGGATTTTGATATGATCTTTCTTCTCGGTTCTGTTTGAGCTATGTGGAGTTGCAGAACATAGCACAATTGCATCTCAACAGGAAATGTACAAGGATTTTAGTTCATCAAACTACCAAATTATATTCTATGACGGTCCAGTTGTTCCTGCTGTGGGGACATTTCATCTTTATTATTGATTTCACTTCAAAATTGATTCAAATTTTCAACATCAGTGCTTCTTTGTATATATACTATTCTACTTTATGATTGCCAATATAAATATTTGGAGAGAGTCACTGATGGAAGATAACGCTTAATGTTGAATATAATCTATGAGTTTGAATTTCTTGCAAGAAAACAAAGATCAAGAAATGTTTCAGATCAGAATTTAGTAACAAAACTTTCATCTTACATATTTTAAAAGGGAGAGGAAATACAAATTGTGAAACTTAAAACAGCCCATGTAAGTGGCTTGATAGAGTTTCTGCAGCAATTTCAAGTTCTAGGTTTGAGAAGGTTCAACAAATTATTTAAAATAAAGAAGCATATCTCATACCCCCAGGTCAAACCCGTTCCTTTAGGGCTAGGTAAAATCCTTCTGTGAATATATACTCAATAAAAACTCAGGTCAAATACAACATGGAAAGAAGACAGCTGTGACCAAACCTCCTTTTCATAAATGCATCTTCTAATATACAGAAGTTTACAGCATCCCAGGTCACGGGAAACTTTGTTGGTTCTTAACTGAGTTTGACTGAAATTCATGGGGGCGCAGATCAGTGCACACGAAATTGAATGCATGTGCTTTTCCTGAACAAAACTCATCTGTGTTGCTGATGGAAAATGCAGCGCATCTAAATGTGCAATAGGGGAGTGAGGCACAAATTACGACTGTCCTGGAGAGGAAGCCCATTATCTTCCATCATGACAGTTGCAAATACAGTAAACAATGAATTCATTATTATTACTGGATTTTAAACCAGAATAAATCTTTAATGTTATATAGTAAAATCATGCAAAACAAATCAACCATGCTCACTCTGCTAATGCCTTTCTAATGAAATGCCCTGAATTGCATACCAGTCACATCACAAACCGCACTTAAAAGTGCAGTGATTATGGCTCCTCTGAGGACAGCAGTGAAGTATTACTACTATTTTCCATTTCAAAAGGAAATATAAATTGAAGGTCATGAACCAAATTTCCTTCCATCTTTTAGCAAAAATGGATATGGAGTTTAATATATCAGAAAGCTCAGTAATAGTTTTATTTTCATTCCAAAGTGGAAATGTTCTCTATATTCCTCATTCTAACAAATACAAATTACTGGAGGCAACAAGTAAGCAGTGATGCAGCTCAGCCTAGCTTCTTTCAGCAGGTAAGTGTCTACCCATCTGAGTTGGCCTTGAGTCTATTTGTGTTTGGGTTTGGTTTGCCTTGATTTGGTTTCATTTAGAACCTTTAGGCAGAAAAGTTCTCAAGGCAAGGGCCAGGCCTTACATTCTCTTGCATCTATTGCTGTATAGCAAAACACCTCAAAGTTTAGTGGCTTAAAGCAGCAATTATTTTATCTGTTTTCTCTTGCTTCTGCAGTGTGGGCAGGGGAGGGCTCACTGGGAACAATTCATCTCTTCTTCCTCAACTGGTGTAAACTGCTTCCGGGCTCAAGCTTTGGATGGCCCCACCTCCATGGCAGCCAGGGCAATGTTGGTAGTGTCCGGAAGTCAAGCCAGAACTGCTCAGGAAGACTTCACTCTGCTCCCCTCCTGGGACCTCTGCCTGGGCTTGGCTTGCCTTCTCCCGGCCTCCGAGCAGTTGGATTTGAATGATGGTAGAGTGGCACCTGTAGCCAAACCTTAAAGCTAGGTTGAAGCCCCACATTGCCAGAGTGGTCACAGTGTAACGTCCACCACACCGTGTTGCTTAGGCAACAGAAAACACAGCAGCAGATTGCCGTGTACTTCAAATCCACACATCCAGCTGGCACTAATTGACTGGCTCTGTATAGCACCTAAATCATCTAACGTCAGTGTCTTTTTGCCTTGGGTGTAAAATTTTTCTGAATGTAATGCAAATTTCTCCTTATTTTAATCAAGCATTTTTTTCTAAATGAAAATTATTGCAGTTAATAGCTGATACATGGTCACCAGCATCCTCAAAAAGCATGCCGTTACTTACAGACAAGTGCTCAATTAAAGAATCATTTCCTTCCTATCAGAGAAACAAACTCATTCTGCTGCCTTGTGGGAAATAAGAAAGACAAATGCTTCACCTTGAGAGAAGTAATGACTGACCTTAGGGACCAGGGGAGTTTTTGTTTTAGTTTTTAAGTGAAACACAAGATGCTCTGAGTGATTTCAAGGAAGAGCCAAGACATGGGAATGAGTTCACCCCCGGGAGTCGTGAATGGTCCTAAGTGATAACTCTGGATTTTAAAATTTAAGTCCTTGCTCCTCTACAATCAAACAGTGTTTCCTAAACCAGCCACTCCACCTGTCCAGGGTCCACTGTCAACTGGAAAAGGGGACAGGTGTTCTGAAAATTTCTAAAGAACACTTCAGGTACAAAACTAAAAGATTCTATCAAACTGAAAGCATTTATAATAACATTGTTGATTTCTTTCCATTTCCATAGCCTTTATGCTTATGAGATGAGGAGAAACCACTTCTTATACTGGCAAAAAATGTTTTTACCTCATCTTTGGAATAGTTCTGATGAGAAGTTCTACGCCACTTGTATTTGAAATTCATTTCTCCAGGAAGGAACAGAAGCGAGTATTTATTTTGTAAATATGCTTCCTTGTAGATTGACTATTTGCTGTTTCTGGTGTAGTCAAAACTGTTCGCCCTTATACACAAAATTTCCAAATATGCCATCATTCACATTCTGATTTTTAAATTAGAAAACAAATATATAAAAGTGTAAAAATGTATTAAGCTTTTATAAAAATCAGAACGTTCTCTAATTCTCTCATTTCTATGTTCCTCTTATCAGAGATACAATAAAAGATCCCCAAAATTCGTCTTGGACAAGGTATGAAGCAAAGTAGTAGATGAGCAAACTTTTTAACAGGTAGACCAGAGCTAACCCGGAGTTAGCTTGCACCAAGTTGTCAAAGCTGATTGTCCTCATTTCCTCCCGCTCTGCACTCAGTGAACTCATATTGCAAGTGAAATCAACCATCGTGATAATAGTTACCCCATGGCTTTTTCCTTCTTTTCTTCCACTTACGTATTTACAGAATCTGTTTCTAAACACGTTCATAACGTGAATCCTAAGTCAATCTGTCTCAATGAACAAAAGACAAGAGGTCAGGAACCCAGATAGATTAAAGGGATAGGACCCTGATAGGAAATCAGACTCCCCATTTCAAGGAAACCCGAACGACTATTTTGGGTTAGCCACAATCTCAAAAGCATGTTTGTGATCTGGAAATGGCAAGGACAGTACTGCCATGTCTGAAGAACAGAACAGAAGGTGTTAGAAGAAGAATATGCTGGTCAGTGGAATGTTGGCACATACAGGAGAGAGTGGAAAGGAGGCAGGAGCTGCATTACGTAGAGATTTGTATGATGTGGCAGGGGTTTGGGACTTCAAGTGCAGGGGGGAAGAACTGAGGAGCTGTAAACTGAAGAGTGAAAAGAATGTAATTTAAAAGAATTGTTTAGTTCTTTGGGGTCAAATGAAGTGGAGTTAGGAAGAGGAAGAAGATAGTGCAATAAGCACAATGGTTATGAGACTAGTTTATTGTCTTGGGTGAGAAATAAGGGTAGTTTCAGCCAGGTTGGTGTGTGCATATGGAGAAACCCAGAAGGAGTTAGTTGAAGATTAAAGGCTATTTTTATGGAATTTAGTGGTGAACTTGATGTGAGGAAAACACAATCCTTTCAGGCACGGAGCCTAATTTTATCATTGACTAATGATACCATATACTGAAAGGGCAAACATTGGGAGAGGAAAATGTCAAAGATTTAGATGGATGACTCTCTTCTGAATGTTTTATGCTCACAGTATCTATTCCATATACAGGGAGAGACATGGACTATTAGTTGACTACAGGAACATTGTGGATCAATGGAGTTCAAGGTTACTGATATAGTTTGGGGAGCCATCAGCACATCATATGTAAAGGCACAAGATTATCAGAACTGTCCAGTGTGAGGAAGACAGCACATTATCTAAAACAGGGCCTAGAACACTGCAGCATCTAGAAGTGAAAGGTCCAATGAGGACAGTGAGTTAGAGGAGCCAACGATAAGAGAAAGAGGGGTGTTTGTTGTCACTCACACCATGGGAGGAAAGAATTTAAACAAGAAAGACATCTCGACCAGCAATTAACCCTGATGGAATTCATGGACATGAGAACAGAGGTGTGAAAATGGACTGAAGACCGAGTGACTGAGTCCCAAAAGGACATAAGACAGTGGAGGCTGAGGAGTCAAATTATGCATTTTTCTATGAAAGGGAGGAGAAATGTGCTATTTTGGATCAAGGGAGGAATTTTCATTTCATTGACTGAGAAACACAGGGTCAACTCAAAGCTGAGCACCACCATTTAACCATTGTTGTTGGTATTAGTTGGAGGACTTCCTAGGTCTATTTCAAGAGATGTCGGTTATCAAATCAACAGTTCATGTAGCTTCCTTGACTTCAGCTAGATGATGAAATTAAGCAAGGAAAAGGCAGTGTCTTATTGACTTTCTTGTTGCTGAAACAAAATAACACCCACACCCACATACACACCCACACACACTTCTTCAAAGAGGAAAGGTTTGTTTTGATTCATGTTTCAGTCCATGGTCAGTTGGCTCCAAACAGGAAGAGCGTGTTGGAAGGGTCTATTAGAACTTCCTGTCAGGAATCAGATAGAAAGGGTAGCAACCTGGGAAGGAGATGTACCCTTCCAGGTCATATCCACAGTGAACTGCCTCTTCTGACCAGATCCCACCTCCTGACAACTCTTTAGCGCTAAATCTTTCAGCAGATTAAACCACTGATGAATATAACACTCCATGATCCAAGCACCCCACCTCTGAACACTTGAGGCTACTTGAGGACATTCTAGAAATAAACCGTAACATTCTGCCGATGGCCCCCAAAAGAATCATGCCCATATCTTTGCTCAAAATGTATTTAGTCCATCTCTAGGAGTCACCAGAGAGTGACTTGATGATAAGAAGATAGATCTTATCATGATCAAGAATTGATGTTTTAACAGCTTTGGCATGGCTCGAAAGTCCAAATACAGTCTTCCCTGAGACTCAAGGCAAAATCTTAGCTGTGAAGCCCTGTAAAAATAAAAAAGATGAAATAAAAAAATAATAAAATATAAAAGTTAAACACTTGAAATTACAATGCCACAAGTAAATATTTCCATTTCAAAAGGGAGAGATATGAGGATAGAAAGGAATGGGGCCAAGCAAGATTAAAATAAAGCAGAGCAAACATTAAATCCTGCAGCTCTGTCTTCAGCACCTGGAATGAGTTTGACCAAAATGTGAGGTCCAAAGGGTGTGGGGTGGCCCCAACCCTACAGCTTTGCCCTCTGCAACCATCATTGTCTCTCTCCTGGATGAACCTGCTCACTACCTGAAACCTTTCTTGGACATTCCATGTTCCTAGCACCTCTAACTCCCTGGGCTTTTGACTGCACTAAGCTTCACTCTCATAGCTGCATGCAGTTCCCTCTCAGGGGCACACTGTCTGGTTCACCCAGGGTGGAAGTCTCCCTGACTCCACAACACTTGCATTTTGCATGCCCATAAAACTAGGACCATGTCCATGACTCTGAGGTCTGCTGCCAACTTGAGTAGTAGCCAGGCCCCCTAACATCATGGTTGCAGAAGCTGTGGAGTGCATTGGTGTCTTAACTCTGGGAAACTCTTAGTTGACCATGAATGAGATAGACTCGCTGGGGGTCTCTTCTCAAGACAAAATCTTTCACTTTGAACCTTAAGCTTGCAAATGGTAAGGCTTTGCTAATTTCTGAAAGGGAAAACCATCTTTCCCATTGTCTGGATGCAAAATACTTGGCTTGTTATTAAGGTGAGTCTTTTCAGCAACTATGCTCCCCTTTGCTCCTTTGCTAATGATTCTTATTGTAAATCTGGCTAAAAGCTGCCAAAAGTACTCAAAAGTTCTTTTGATACTCTTGGTATCAAAATCTATTTTACTTCCTGTAATGGTGGCAAAATTCCTCACACCCACAAGGAGAGATTTATTTTGGCCCAGATTTTCAGTTCTTTTCCTAGTGCTTCCAAAAGAGGATGAGCCTGGTAGAAGGGTCTGGGAGAGGAATGCTACTAATATCATGGAGGACGGGAAGCAGCAATAGAAGGGAGAGATGAAGGTCAGGCTCTTCATGACCCACCTCCTCTGACCAGGCTATAGCTCCTAACAGGACATTTAGCTCTGACCATGGATTAATCATGAAAGATCATGGATTAAGACACTGAAGAGTGTAATGCCCCATGGTTCAAGCATTTTCCAAAAGATCCAACTCTGAACACATGAGACTTTGAGGGGACATTCTAGATCTAAATCATGATGGGGAAAGGAGCCCATAAGGTCAAATTCCAGAAGTCATGCTAAGAGATCAATAATTAGAATAGGCCAATTACTAAAACAATAAAAGGGGTAAGATTTGAAAAACTGGAACATAATTTCCACAAATGAGGGATGGCATATACAACCTGTAGATTAGTTCAACAACTTAATTTCTAAAGGAATCTCAATTAGAGTACCTTTGTCAAGCCTACTCGGTGGATGCTTGGAGCTGCAGGTAATGCCAAACTTTATATATGTATATTCTTTTTCCTATCCATACATACCCAAGATAAAGTTTAGTTTATAAATGTGGCACAGTAAAAGATTAACAACAATAACTAATAATAAAATAGAACAATTATGACTATGTATATGAACAAAATATATTCTTTCTTTCTTTCTCCCCTTCATTCCTCTCTCTGTCTAAACATAATGTAATGTACTCATCCTTTTGCGATATGTTATAATATAATGCCTACCTACATCATGAGATAAAGTACGGTGGATGACACAGGCATTGTGATGCAACATTAGACTTCCACGTAGGGTTACTTGAACACAAGTGTTATGGTTTAGATCTAAAATACCCACCCCTCAAATTCTCATGCTTTCAGAGGTAGGACTTTGAGAGGTGAGTGGATCATGGGTATGCTATACTCATCAGCAGATTAACTGACTTTCATTTGCTGGATGTGTTGTTAGAGGTGAAGCCTATTTGCAGGTGGGCCACTCCAGGTATGACCTGGCATCATTCATTTTTGTTCCTTGCTCCTTCCTTCTTGCTGCCATGCCATGCCGTGCCCTCCTGCCTTGCTGTTTCTGCCTTGGACCCAACAACCATGGAACGAATACTCTAAAACCCATGAGCCTAAATAAACCTCTCCTAACTGTGGATGTTGAGTATTTGACTCAATGATAAGAAAGTGACTAATGCAGTGAGTAACTACAATGCCACATTTATCTGACAGTTGAGGTGGCTTTGACTTCTGGGTTGTAATGCATACAGCGGGGATAAACTGTATAAAAGAATAATTCACGTCTCAGGCAGGATGGAGTGCAAAGACACCAGATTTTATTACCCTCCCCAGAATAATATGCAATTTAAAACTTAAGAAATATTTATTTCTGGAACTTTCCATTCAATATTTTTAGGCAACATTTGGTAACAGAAATATTTGAAAGCATAATATCATAATAAAAGCAGGGGATTACTGTATCCCTCCAATGTATAGTTGGAATCTTGTATCTAAATGGATTGTCCATTTGCCCAGCTATTTAAAACTACCTTAAAACTTATGTTTAACTCCACAGAAAGAGTTTATATTATTTATATTGAATAATGCTTCATTATTCATATAATACTTTGGATTATGTATCAAAGGCTAAAATAATTTTCCAGTACCACTATTTCTTTTTGCTGTCACAGAAGCAAAACAAAACAAAAACCTAATATCTTTAAAGTCTATTGTATTTGTGTCATTTCTAAGTTAGTAACAAAATGTTTCCTCTAATCTAACACTGTTTTATTTTTTTCTATGCATCCAGGAAATACTACATTCTGTCACTAAGTTCTCACCATTCATTGTTATCCAATAATGATAAAGGCTTGGAACTAAGAGTATTATTAACACAGTTTCATGAATGTAAAAGTAGAATCTTAGAAGAAATATTTTAATTGATAACGCAAAGATAAATCATTACAATGTTACTGAATTTATAATATATTTCAGGTGGAATGTTAAGGAATTAGTGATTTAGGGATGAATATCATGCAAAAGGAAATGAATTTAGGAATTTTCTTTTTGTTTTGCTTTAATTGAGATGGGGATTCACTATGTCTCCCAGGTTGGTCTCAAACTTCTGGGCTCAAGGATCCTTTTTTTCCCCTTAAATTCTTGTATTGGTACACTTTAGGCATACGATACATTTCCATTTATCATTGGGTGCTTGTACCTGTACATGATGATCTTGGTTCTTATCTCTTCCCCATTCCCTGTGCTTCCTTCCCCGCCTCCACCCTTCTCTATTTACAGAGACTTTGTTTCCATTTTTTCAAGGAAAAAATTTTTGCCTCAGCCTTCCAAGTAGCTGGTACTGCAGGAAAATACCAGTGACTAAGGCTTGAATTTAGAAATGTAGAACTAGGTCAGTCTGATAGCAAATTTTGTAGTTTTTGTTGTTGTTGTTGTTGTTGTTGTTGTTGTTGCGTGTCATGCTGTGAATTGTAAAATGTATTCATTCCCATTTGGCTGGTATGTTTGGTTTATAGCTATCGTCCCAGCATGGTTATTAATAACATTCCATTTTAGCCTCAAGTGTCTTGAGTTGGCTATGAATTTTATGGTCATTATATTTTAAAATTCTGATGGCCATGTAAGAACGCAACGGCAAGAAGAGCGGAGTGGGCTCAAACGCGCACCCTGTGGTCAGGAAGCAGAAGAGAGGAACTCCTCAGCGTGCTGAAGACCTCCCCTAAGCCTCGCCTCTCAGCACCGGGCCACTTCCGGAGCACACACCACCTGGAGACCAAGCTTTTGACATACGGCCCTTTAAGGGACCTAAGGAGCCAAACTCCATAGATCATTCTCTTTAAATTGAACCCAGTGTATATCAACTTAATCCTCCTTTAAACAGTTTATCGAATGGTATGTCAACAATTTTTCTATTAATTTCAATTTCTTGTTTTCTTTCCAAATTCATTTTAGCTAAGATTTTTCAAAAAGTTTTAAAAGACGCAAGACTTTTCTGTACCTTGGATGGTCACACATTAAACATGTCTTAGTCTATCAATACTAGTTGACATTTCCTGAGTGCTAATTATTTAAAACTGGAATATTTTCCTCCTAGGCAAAGATGCTATTTCGTTTGAAACCCAAGAATATACACTTTTATCAATAAGGACACCTATCCATCCTCTCTTTTCCTGTACTCACACACACTAGATTTTGCAGTTTCTTTTAATGTCACTAAATTCTTGTTCCATCTACTTTCTAAAATGTACTTGACTTGCCACACTTTCAAGATTTTGAGTACATTCAGTCCTCTTATTCTTCACATTATTTATGATTGTCTGTACTTTGATGAAATATTTCCCCTGGATATATTAATATTAACAAATTTAAACATATAGTTACAGGTTCAAAGTTCAAAGATGCAAGAACTTCTTCTCTTTGAATTTAATATTTGAGAAAGGCTGCAAAGGCATTTATGGAAAGGATGCTTTAGGATTGCTTGTAGTTTACAATACCCAACCTCCTGGAAAAAATGGCAGAAAGGTTTTCTGGTTCATTCAGGTTTCATGGCTAAAATACTAACGCTTAAGAAAGGAAAAAAGGGAGAGGAGGCAAGAAAGGAGGGGTGGAGCAGGCACCAATTCCCAGTGCTTTATTGTACCACACACTGGGATCTGAACATTCTTTGTGTTCCCACCCCCAAAATTATAGACCAGGTTCAAACCACAGATGTAAGAAACAGAAATGCTAAGAATGCATAACCCACTAGTGAAGAAAGGCTAACTTGACTTCTATAATCTATTAATACCAGCAGTTGTTTTAGTCAGGTTTTAAAGATTTTTTAAATTAAAAGATAATCTGCCACCTCCATTTCTGTATGCTGTAGGTCCTAGGATATGTATGTACGGAAAATGCACCGTGTCTTTGGTCAGAGTTAAGAGTTTTAAGTTTGTCAGGTTAAGATTTTCTACTTTTAATGTGATTCAGATCAGTATAGCTCAGTGTTTTAAATGTTTTAGGTTATAAAATTCTAGCTCATCAAAGTATAAAATCATTTCATTTTGTCTCCCCATTCATTCAATATTTTTTATATGAAAGAAACTTACTTGTTTGGTGAGAGCATAACAGAGTAAGAGTTATCAAGGTATTTTTAAAGGTCATTCTTCAGATTTACAGCCCTGGCTCCGTCAAGCTAACGGCAATCACAATACACAGGTATTTATTCCATAAAAATTAACAATTCATAAAACGACACATTGACTCTCATTTTGGAGTGACAATGAATAGTTAGGTATTTATTCCATAAAAATTAATAATTTATAAAATGATACATTGGTTCTCATTTGGGAGAGACAATGAATAGTTAGGGCTTTAACTTTATTAATTCCTTAAACGTGTAATAAATACATCAATTACTGTCCCTGGTGGAGAAATAGCAGTGAAATAACTACCTTACATTCTTGTGGCTTAGGGAACCCTGAATGCAGGTGCAAAGTGCCATAACTAGGGACCAAAGGTACCTCACTAGGTACTGAGCTCGGGTGCAGCCACAGCGTCTTTTAAACCACAGGAATCTGGCTCACAGAACTGGGCTAAACCTCAGAGGCAAGTCTGAACAGGAAGGGCCCACCGTGATTCCAGCACTAAGCGAAGCTCTCCCGCCATCCTCAGGGAAGGGGCTGAAACTGCAGCCAGAAGTTCAGTGAAACAAGCAGATTGATTTTAAAAGAGAAATTGAAAGTGTAAATAAGAAAGAGAAATTGAAAGTGTAAATAAGAACCAAAATGTATAAGAGATAATGTGAAATAGAAAGAAAATGTTCAAATGGGGACACTAGGCAGGCGAGAGGGAGGGAGGAAAGGAAAAGGGGAAAAAGAGAAAAGAGAAAATGGAAACAAAGGTTTGTAAATAAGGAGGAGAAGAGGGTTGAAGGGAGGGGAGGGGAATGGGAAAAATAAGAGCCAAGATGCATCCTGTAGAGGTACAAATTCCATATGATGAAAGTGATCATTATGTATATCTAAACTTTTCCAATAAACTTAATTTGAAAAAAGGAAAAAGCAAACAAAAAAATCAAGGCAAACTTACTCTTTCTGTGATACTCAGATTTTCATCGATATTAAAGTACCTTAGAAAAATAGTTAACCACAAGGAATGTTTACATCCCAGGGCTGAGAAGTTAAGACTCATGGTAATGGGATTGTTGGCTCATATGGTAGGTCTATTTCTAATTTTTTGATGCACCTCTACACTGTTTCCTTTACTAGCTCAATTGATTTACATTCCCACCAACAGTTTGTGAGTGTTCTTTCTCCATGTCCTTGCTAACACTTGTGTTCTGTTGTCTTTTGGGTCTATATACAAAAGAAATGAAAAAGTTATGTTGTAAAGATGTCTACACACCCAAGCTCGTTGCAGTGTTAGTCACAAGAGCCAAAACACAGGACTGACCTAAGTGCCCATCAAGAGATGAATGGTTAAAGAAAGTGTGATGCATACCATGATGGAATGCTACTCACTCCTAAAAAAACAGGAAGTCATGTCGCTTGGGACACAGATGAACCGGAAGGACACTGTGTCCAGTGAAAGAAGCCAAGAACAGAAAGATAAGTACTGCAAGATCTCACGTACATGTGGAACCTAAAAAAGTTAAAACCCAAAAAAGTTGATTTTACAAAACTAAAGCATAGACTGGTTGGGCACAAACCACTAGGCTGTTTCAGGCAATGATGGGGGACTCAGAGGTGTTAGATAAAATTACAAAACTTCAGTTATATAGGCAACTATATTCAAGAGATCTTTTGTACACTATGGTGACTATCTTTAACATGTATGACATTCTTAAAAATATTGAAAAGGATGGACATATGTTTCCTCATCACAAAAATGGTAACTGTGTGAGGTAATGGTAATTATAGTGTTAATGAACTAGATTTAATCATTCTGCAATGTACATGAACTGCAGAACAGTATTTCAAACTTTGAAGAAGTACATCTTATCTGTAAATTAAAAACAAAACCTTTAAAAGCCCAGGGTTAAGCCAAAAGCAATGGACAATGTTTCATCACACAGCCTCACTGTGCAGTAACTCAAAGAACCGGTGCCCTTCATACTGCGTTCCTCAGCCAGGCTGGCAATTCATAGAACAGAATTTCTACACTGCCTTTTATTTTTAAGAGTCACATATCACCGTATATCGTGAAATTTCTTCTTCTTTGTCTTATTTTAAAATGCGTCTAAGGCAAAGAGGCAAATATGACTTGATTTACTTCTTAAACTATGAGGACTGTCTTAAAATTCTTAGAATTTCATTTCCAAATTCTTCATTATATTATCTCAAATTGGCTTTACATAAATCTTCGATGTTGTATATTTCATAAAGAGAGATGATAGATTCAATCATAAGACATAAATTTTTAATCAACGAACAGTTAAAGCGGCCCCTTGGTACTCAGTGTGACAGGATAAGTCATCTTGACTGAGGGGCAGAAAATATATGCAATTATTACAAAGCTAGCAGGAACAGTTTTAAATCTTAAATCTATATTTTCTTACAAGGGATAAGTATTTCTCAAGGAAGTACAGGATAGGTTTAAATGTGAATATTTTTCTTATAATTAATACACTAGTGAGAAAAGAAGATCATAAAGGAAGACATTTCCGAGAATTTTTTTTTTTTGGTACTATGGATCAAGTTCAGGCCTTTGGGCTTAAGAGGCAGGCACCGGCACCACTGAGTTACATCCCCAGCCCAAGAGTGGGCTTTTCTTTAGGATGCTTTTGCTGTCTGAGGGCAGGCTAGACACACATAGAAGAGAAACCAGGACAGCACACCCATAAGAGCTGCCAAGGCTGGAGCTAGGAGAAAGGCACATATTCCTGGCCAATGAACAGACTGCGTTTTTACAAGGTGGGAAAACCTTAGGGTTTGACCCAGATGCTCCCCAGACATGACCTCAATATAGAAAGCCAGGGAGCAGAGAAAGGCCACTGGGCCAGCTCCCTTGGATAAGCAGAATGCATAAATAGACAGTGCATTACTCAGGGCTCTCTAGAGGAACTGAATCAATAGAAATTATATAAAAACACCTATTTATCAGGTAGGCTTACAGAATCACAGGACCACTGCAGCACAGGGCAGGAGAATCCAGTTGGCCGTCTGTCCTCCGAGGAGCTGGAGGACACCAGGGCTATCAAAGCTTGAAGGCCTGGAGCTCCTCTCACCCTGGAGTCACCAGAGTGATCCCCCTGGGGAGACATGGGAGACCAATGTCCAAAGGCGGTGGAACACTTCCCAAAGTAAAACTTCCTTCTTCTTCCCCATTTTGTTCTGTCCAAGATGCAAGACTGGCCCATGGTCCAGTCACGTCTGGGGTCGTCTTTCCGCAGTTTGCTGGCCCACCTCAATCGTCCACTCACACAGAGAATGTTCTCATCTGCTGGGCAGTTCTTACGGAAGCCAAGTGGATATATCACAGCTAACAATCACAGTTTCATAAAGACAGGCATAGCTTAGAAGTAAAGTCTTCAGCAGTGGATATTGAATATTTTTACATTATCACTGAATTCTAAATATATAGAGCTGCTGTATAAAGGTAGGTAAATAGGGCAAATAATTTAAGGGGAGAAGCCTTAAAAATTCATAGTGGGAGGTTCAAGAAGCATGTGAGACATCAAGGAAGCAGTGCTTATTTAGAATGGCTCAGATTGACATGATGTGATGAGTGAAATACCACAAAGGTGAGGATGCCATCATTTATTTGAGTAATAGATGCTTTGGAACGAGACAGAATGTACTGAACTCTTCTATCTTCCCATAGAGAAGACCAAGTGCAGAATCTGAGAGAACACATTACTCAGGAAAACTGAGTCGGGTTCTGAAAGAGAAGAAAAAGAAGAACAAAGAGGAGCAGAAGGAGGAGGAAGATGAGGGGCAGAAGAGGAGGAGGAAGTATGAGGGATGCAGCTGCACTGGCATTACTTAGTGGTGATCAAAAGGAAACAATGAGTGAATCTGTTTAAATTTTCTAAGTGTCTGCATCAGCTTAAAAGGAGTAGTGAAAAAAAAAACAAAACAAGACAGACATGTTGAACACCTTTAGGAGAAATGGGGTAGAAAATGGTATTTCATGTGTCACTGAAGTAGAGTTAGCCCTGTGGTTACAAGCTTAGGTAGATGGTTCTAAGTTACTTTAGGATAATGGGGCTTCTGTTGGTTAGAAACCCTCCAATCTCTCTCCAAAATACTAGAGATTTAAAGTGAAATAAATTAAAACATTGATGACTTGCATTTATAAGTAACCAGAGAACAGCGTGTTATACATATTCTAATTACTGAGCAGAGGAGAAATACACAACGGAGCCTGGACATGGCAGTATAGTGCACACTCGTTTGAATCTTCATGGGGCCGTGCTGCAGTGCGGGTGGGGGCAGCTGTGGTGAAACCCAGGACACATTGTCAGCTTCACCCCAAGAAACAGAGAACCTCACCCTGAGTGGAAGCTAAAAAGCAAGTGTCGGGCTTAGAAGGTGACAGCCTAGCAACAGGAACCAAGTACAGTAAAGAGCTTGGAAACCCAGGAAAATATCCTGTTAAGGACAGGGATGAGCAGCAGCCAGTCTGGGGAGCTTTAGGCTGGGCTCTGGGGAAACCTGGAAGTACAGTACTGACTCTTATCTATGAAAAGCATAAAATAAACTAGCTGTGGATTCCTAAGGTGCCATGTAAACCCTAAAATGCCCTTGAGCCATGCTGTGCTAGCTCGTTATTTGCAATGGCTGCAGAAAGTGTACAGATTGATGGTTACACCTTGTTTAACTGGTATAAAGCCTAGGTTTTAGCTAAGTGGCCAGGGAGGGGTAAAAACTCCTCTGTGAACTTGAACAAGGATATCTTGCATGTATCTTGGTGCTTCGTGAATCGAGGATGAACCAAGTCCTGTGTGACTGAGGTAGGAGCCCCAGGGCTGTACCCGTGGGTCTCTGGTCACCCTGAACACCAGTACTCTCTCTCTCCTGCAGGAATGCATCGTGTACCTTTGTAAAGCTTCACATGACTGTATCCTGTGCAGTACCACCAAGCTTTCGGTTGTCTGATAGTATGTGATTTCCGCAGCAGTGGTTGCAGAAAGTTTGGTTTTAAAGGGAGGAAAGAAGCAGTTGATAAGGGTGCTATTGGAACAAGTGCAAATATGAAAATAAGGGCCACCTGTGCTACCCAATCAGCATGAGCATCACTAAAGGATTTTATCATATGCTGAAACATTTCCATTCCCTACTGAAGAAGCAGAGCCTTTAATATGTGAACTCAGAAGCACTACCTGCTACCTTCATCCTATAAAAGGGATGTTCTCCCACTCAGCCTTCCAGGGTAATAAAATGGGGCAAAGAAAAATACAATCATGGCATTCATCCTATACTAAACAAAACCTAAAAACAGGGATCCAAAGGGCTTTCATTTTTAGAGACATTTTAAAATTATCTTATTTTTATTAGTACATGTTTGCAGCACATCATGATTACACTCATTATGGGGTACAGTCATATCCAAAAGGGTTTTAGATGAAATCACATTCAACAACAAACAAAACCAAACTTGCCTAGAAATACGATTCCTGCTAGAGTTTAAAATAACAAAACAAGAAATTGGAAATACGAAAGAACATTAAAGAACAGAAATCACAAATTTTCTTTAAAAAGACAAGTAGTAGAAGATATAAAGTGGGAAATGAAAACATGGAAAAATAATTTAAAATGGATACTTTTCTAATAAAATAATATACTAAAACTGACTCCAAAGATGATAGAAGAAACCAATTTCTACATAGAAGATAAAGTTATGAAAGAGCTATTTACCCAGGAAATGACATATCATGGTGGTTTCATAATGGAATTTCTCAAACCTTCTAAGGAAATTCCTGATGCTATTGGGAAGTGGAGGTGGGTTCAGAAGACACACTGGGTACTGACCTGGAGGACACTGCCCCACCTGGCTCCTCCCCTCTTTCTCTGCTTCTGGGCCATCATGGTGTGAGCAGTTCTCCTCCATCCAAACCCTTCCACTGTGCCATTTCTGCATTTGAACCTGGTGACCATGGACTGAAACATCTGAAACTGTGAGCCAAAGTGAGCCACCCCTGCTTTAATTTGTGGGCTTGTGGTATTGGGTCTTATTGATGAGAGAATGACAGAAACATCTGGGTTTGGACCGTTCTTAGACTTGAGGGGACCATAAACGTGCACTGGAGAGCTACTGAGCTCATTTTCTGATAGCGTTTCGGTTCAATGATGTGAAAATGGCATTATGGAGGGAAATCTCTCAAAAAAACCAAAACCAAACAAACAAAACAACCAAATCAAAATCTAATTATTCAAGATGCTGTGAACATATTGTTCCCTGGGTCCCAATTCATACTTAAAAGGGCCGGGGATTTAGCTCAGTGGTTTCGCCACTTGCTGTGCGAGCACAGGGACTCGAGTTTGATCTCCAGTACTCCCCGCAAAAATAAATAAATAAATAATTTAAAAATAAAAAAAATTCATACTTAAAGTGCTATCAATGGTCCTAAAATAGAAACAGAAACTTTCATATTTTAATGTAAATAGCCCACACCAACAACTAAACCAGTCAAATTTTTATTTGTCCAATGATATCAACACCCAAAGAACACACTATTGTGAAGAAAGGTCTTGAAACGAGAGATTGGCTAAGGAACAATCTAGTCTTTACTAAAATAAAGGTAAGATCATGTGTGGATTTCAATTAAAGAACATCAATTACTGTACCACTCTGATTTTTTTTTAAACCAGACTAACTAAATATAAGTAGTGAATAAAAGGGAACATTGCTATACTCAAAGGAAATTCCTTCTTTCCCACAGGCTTGAGAAAAGTCTGACCTGACCGGAAATGGCCTGATCGATGAGAAGCACCGCTGTGCTGTCCACAGACTGCAGATGGAGGCAGCGCTGGACCTACAGCTTCCGGCAGACCCATCCGCACCTGTCCTATTCCGGGCCAGGAGACGCCCTGTTACCGGCTCTGGCGATGCCCTGAGAGTCCTTTCCTGGAAGCCTGTCTGCATTGCGCCTCACGCATCTCCTCCATGTGCGTCCTGGGGAGCTCCACATGCAGCTCCAGTTTTGCCTGGGTTTCCTAGACAGTCACTGGTCGTGGGCGTTGGGGTGTGCCTGCTCTGAGAGCCCAGAGACAGGTAAAGAACACATTTTGGGAGACGGAAGAAGGGCGATTTGGGCTCTGGCATTATTTACTAAAGCCTGCACGATAACATTTGACTTCCAATCTCTGATGTCATAATTCATCTCTTTCCATCCTCCTGTTGGCCCAGCTAAGTTCATGTCTGATATTTATTTAATAATGCTTACATGGATTCTAGAGAAACTCCCAGTTCATATGCTTTCGTGCATTCTGTGAAAATTCAAGCATGACTATTTCCTAACAAAGTAACAGAAATCAAAGCGCTGGAACTCAGTAGCCTACTGTGCTTTCAGAGGGACAGATGGTCACGAGAAAGAAGTCGAGGAGTAAGCATTTCATCCCAGCGGCCGAAAGGTTATAAACTGCAGATGGCAATTGTCCCGCCATTAATCAGGTCCAGTTGCTTCCTGTATTTTGCCATTTCTGTTTGCAAAGCAGTAACTGGCATTGTTTAGATGAGACAAATCATTTTGCCTTCCTTTGGCAGGTTCCAATTGACCAAAATTTCCTACAACGTTTTGTTTTATTCCCTCTTTATTTTTTGCAGAAACAAACATGTATTCAAATATTTCTGTCATTATGAGGCAGGAAACAATGCCCAAGCACTGAAACATTATTTACAAACCCGAGCTGATGTTTCCTAAAGACTCGAGGCCATCTGATGGCACTTCTAGATGAAATAATATCTTCATTTTAGGAGGTGGCATGAATCTTTGAAGGTCATACTGATGACTGCTGCTATTTAAATCATCAGTCCACCTGGAAATTAAGAAAGTGAACCTAGCAAGGTTTGATTTTGTGCAAGCTTTAAAATATTCTCTATTTTAATACTTCATACTTTAATACTTAATGCTTATTAAACAACTATTATCTGTTGGGTACAGTATAAAGAATTTACAGAATATAAACAAGAGATAATTGGTGTATATCTTTATCTCACAACATTCCAGATAAAATGCTTAGTGAAATAGCTCATGAGAGACTATTCTGTTTTTCTTTGTTTTTAAGGGATATTTGATTTCCAGTGAGACACTTTCTAGATATAGGACCATGTTGCTATGTATGGTACATTTAAATATTTTTCCTATAAAACATAGCATCCAAAAGGACACATTTTAAAATAAGTTTTTGAGTGGTAAATGATACTTTAAAGGAATAAACTTATTTTATGTTTTTCTAATTAAGGTTAATATAACTAAAATGTGAAAAACTATCAATTTGTAAGTGGCTAGATTAATGAATAAATGCTTATAAAATATAGAAAAATAACAACTAGTATCTTTGGTTGCTAAGTACAGGATGTAATATGTAAATAGATTTGGCAGGACAACTGGGTCTTTGACAAGCATTAAAAAATACCAGGGGTATTACAGGTATGTTCCTCATTTAGTACATTCCATTGCAAGCAAACACTTAAGTGCAAGTTGCTAGAAATAAGAGTGTTAAGGAAAGGCAGCCATAAGACATTATAGGACAGCAGGGAGAAGGGGCAGGGCATGAACACAGTGGTGTGATGGACAGAGAAGAGGGCGGGATTGTGGCAGCACTGCCTCCTTGGGGATGCTCTGGGGGGACTTGGGGGGACAGGAAACCAGAGAGCAGAGTAGATGGCACAGGGATGGTCTGGGAGTGGGGTGAAGAGATTACAGCACATGTCTGTGCTCAACAGCTCTTGCCTAGGGTCCTGCAAACCTGCTCTTACATAATAAAACCTGCAACTCTGAGGTGACTCCTTAGAGGAGGAAAAATAGGAAACAAACACGTTTTGTTGATATGCATGGCATTGTGTTATAAAAATGTGCAAAGTGCAGATTAGATTGTCTTTGAAAATAAAACTCTAAAGCACAAAAGGGTTTCTACTTTTCTTACACATCTTACTCTCATAAAGCTCAACATTGGAGAATCATAACCATCCATCTCCTAGCAGACTTGAGTGTTCACCTAGAGATCAATGGATTTGGCAGTGCTTTGCAAAAATTACAATACAATTCTTATCTCATTTGTGCGAGAATCTGTTGTACAAAAAGAAGTAGATATTTTTTGTTTGTTTGTTTGTTCTGGTACCAGGGATCGAACTCGGGACCTTTTGCTTGCCAGGCAGGCAGCAGAACCACTGAGCTAAATCCCTAGCCCAAGAAGTAGATATTTGAAGCAGAGAGTTTAAATAGGAAGAGAAAAACAGAGATTTTGTATATAGCTCTTAAAATATATGCAGAAACTTAGAAGCCTTTTTTCTCTTTGTATCAGTTGTTTTCCTTTTTGAAATTTTTACAAACTGCACTTGACTTATGCTCAGTAAAAATAGCACAAAGATGAGAAATGAAGAATTGATATCTTTTTATCCAATGTTATGATCTAAAATAAAGTGACTCAACATGTAAAGAAATTAATGTACTATATTAAAATAATATTTATCTGAAATTTTTTGTATAATATATAATTATTTCTTAAGATTTTGGTAGAATTAATTTATAAAGTATCTGCTTACTTTGTAAATGTCACCCTAAACTTGAAAATTATGTTAATTAGTCATATTTCCTTTTGATTCTTGGGACATTTTAGTATTTTATATCTTTCTAATTATTTCCAATTCAGTTTGTGAAACATACCAGTATGGTTCACAATACTCCTTAATTGCTTTTAAAGTGTGTCTGGACAGTGATGGAAGAATGTGAAATTCCAAAGAAGTAAAGATATTGCTAATAAGCACGTCTTTGCTAATTTAAACATTTATATAAAAATTTCTAGAATAACTGTCGGGAAAAGAAAAATAAAAGGTAGCTTCCAAAGAATTCATGAAAATAAAGAAACAAATTTAATTAACTGGAAAGACAACAATGGAGAGAGAAAGAAAGCTTAGAAGAAAAAAAACCAGGAAAAAACATTAACTAATATAGTCAATATGAATAATTTCCTAAGTAATTAATAGCAGTTTAATAGGTTAATAGTCAAACATTTTATACAAGATTTTGAGAAAACTATCCACATGATATTTATAAGAGGGTGATTAAGACAGAAGGAAACAGAAATATTTAAGCTAAAATGATGTTTAAAAGAATCTCCAGAAGAGCCCAAGATTTCACTTTGATTAGGTATAGTGCTTTTTGAGACTTTAACTTATGAGAGATAGAGAAGGAAGCATAACTACATATTGAAGATTTAATTGAGCAGGAAAATGTAATAACTTATGTAAAATTGAATTATCCCAAAGTACTTTAATGATGTTAAAATAATTAGAAGGAAAAATTGGGAAACCCACTAATACCAGGAGATTTTAATAAAACTCTAAGACAATAAATCTAGTTTTCCAAATATTGGAAAAATCAACAAATGCTTAAACATCAAAGTTAACCAATGTAATCTAATAGTTACATTATCATTATTGGAAAGGCAAAAAATATATCACATTTTTTAAAAAGAGGCCGAACTTTTAAAAAATAGAACAAAATCTAATTGAGAAGTTAAAAAAAGAATAACAGAACAATCCCATAGGAAGTAGAAGAGAAAAATAAATATATAAATAGTAACTAATTGAAAATGAATACAAAAGAAGAAAAACCTAATGGATGATTCTTCAAAATAGTTAATAAACTACATAAATACAGTTAAATGGATTAGGAAAAAGAGGTAAATATTCAATGATATATGCTAGTAATGAATAAGTAGAGCAGTAATGAATGAAATAAAAGAAATCAAAAAACTCAATAATAAATGAAATATTATGACAACTTAGAAGAAATGTTTAAACTCCTAGAAAAACACAAATTCCCAAAGTCATTCATGTAAACAATATTAACTCTGAGTAACTCCATTTGTCATGGAGAAGCCTGACCAGTAGTTCCAGGAGATCGCGGGCGGCAGTGGGGCCTCCCCTGGGTGACTCCAGCGGCAGCAGGAGGCTGTGCAGCAAACCCACCTGAGGCCAGAGGACGAGTGCATCGGAACCGGGCGGCCACCTCCTTCAGGAGGTGACAGAGACCTCAGGCATAAAGCCTGGGGGCTCCGCACAGAGCTGAGGCCGTGTCCTGCCCTGGCTGGGAGGGCAGCAAGCCAAGGCACCCTCCCTGTGGTCCTGCCTCACGGTGTGCCCTCCCTGGGAGCGGCTTTCTGCCTTGATCCAGAGTTTCACACAGCAATCAGCGCCAAACAGCATAGTGTCATTAGTCATGTTGCTCAGATTCCAAAATCTCTTCTTATTCGAGAGAAGACTGTCTTCATCTTATTTACTTCTCTTTTTTACCCCATTAAGTTTATTGTTACACTTTAGATATATAATACAGTAACATTCACGATTGGGATCTTGTACCTTTACATGATGTATCTTGGTTCTTATTTTTTCCCCCTTCCCCTGCCCTCCCTTACCCTCTCCACCCTTCCCGATTTACAAAGACTTTGTTTCCATTTTTTTTAGTTCTCTTATTGGTACATTTTAGGTATACGATATGTTTACATTTCTCATTGGGTGCTTGTACCTGTACATGATGTATCTTGGTTCTTATTTTTCCCCCATTACCTGTGCTCCCTTCACCCCCTTCACCCTTCCCTATTTACATAGATTCCGTTTCCTTTTTTTTTTTCTTTTCTCATAATTTTTCCTTTCCCTTCTTCCCTTTCCCCTTCCCCTTCCACCACCCCTACACCTTTGGACCTTTTCTTCTTATTTCACAATATCAATTATACATTTTAATCCTTATTTATACTTTTAGCTTTTCACATCACAGAAACTATTTGATATTTACACATGTGTGTCCTATTTATTTCACTTAAGAGTATGGCCTCGATATGCATCCATTTAGCTATAAATGACTCTAGTTTCTCATTCTTCATGGCTCAGTAGCACTCCATTTAATTAAAAAAAAAAACCACATCTTTACACAGTCTCCAGTTGGTGGGCATTTGGGCTGTTTCCAAGTTTTAGCTATTGCAAACTGTGCTGCTATGAACATGGGTGCACATATATCGCTGTGGTATGATTCTTTGAATTCTTTCGGGAAGATACCCAGCAGGGGAATAGCTGGGTCAAATGAGACTTCCAGTCCTAGTTCTTTGAGGTATCTCCCTATTGATTTCCACAGTGGTTGCACCAGTCTGCACTCCCACCAACAATAAAGAAGGGTTCCTTTCTCCCAACAACACAGCCAGAATTTGTTATTGGTTGATTTCTTGATAGCAGCCATTCTTACTGGGGTGAGGTGGAATCTCAGCATTCTCTTCATTTGCAACTCTTGAATGATCAGTGATGTTGAACATTTTTTCATATGTTTATTTGCTGCTTTTACTTCTTTGTCTGAGAAATGTCTGTTCATTTCAGATGGCCATTTTTGAATTGGGTCTTTATATTTGGGGGGTCTGATTTGCTTTAGTTCTTTATATATTCTAGATAGTAGACCTTTCTCTGAGGAAAAGATGGTAAAAATTTTTTCCTATGTTGTAGGTTGTCTCTTAGCTCTGTTGGTGGTTTCTCTTGTAGTGCAGAAGCTTTTTAATAAGATGAGATCCCAGTTGTTGATTATTTGTGCTAGTTCCCATGTTACTGAGGATTTGTTCATAAAGTCTTTTCCTATGCCAATGTCTTTGAGAGGTCTACCTTACTTATCTTCCAGCAAGTTTAGAGCTTCTGTTTTAACATTTAGATCTTTAATCCACTTTGATTTTAGTTTAGTCTATGGTAAAAGGTAGTGGTCTAGTTTTAAACTTTGGCAGGTTGAAATCCAGTTTTTCCAACACCATTTATTAAAGAGGCTATCTTTCCTTAAGTGAGGATAGTTGGAACCTTTGTAAAAGATGAGGTGGCTGAATGTGTCTGGAGTTGTTTTTGTATCTTCTGATCTATTCCACACATAATATGTGTCTGTTTCTTTGCCAGTACCATGCTGTTTTTATCACAGTAGCTTTGTAGTATAGTTTCAAGTTGGGGATTGTGATACCCCCTGCCATATATCTCTGTTGCCTAGAATTGCTTTTGCTACTCTAGTTCTCCTCAGGTTCCAAATAAAGTTTTGATTGTTTTTTCTAGTTCTGTGAAATAAACTGTTGGATTTCAATCAGGATTGCATTGAATCTATAGAGCAGTTTATGGCCATTTTCACTATATTGGTTCTTCCTACCCAGGAACAAGGGATGTCTTTCCATTTTCTTACATCCTCTTCGATCTCTTTTTTCAGAGTGCTATAGTTCTCAATGTAAAGGTCTTTTGCTTCCTTTGTTAGAATGATTCCTAGATATCTCATTTTTTGTATGTTATTGTGAATGGAATTATTTTCCTAATTTCTCTATCAGTGAGTCCATTATTTGTGTACAAGAAGGCTATTGATTTTTGAGTATTGACCTTTTATCCAACTACTCTACTGAATCTGTCAATTAAGTCTAGAAGTCTTTTTGTGGAGTTTTTTGAGTCTTCTATGTAGAGTATCATATTGTCAGCAAATAATGACAGTTTAACTTCTTCTTTTCCTATCTTCATTCCTTTTGTTTCTTTCTCTTGTCTAGTTGCTGTGGTTAATGTTTCCAGAACTATATTGGACAGGAGTGGTGATAGTGGGCATCCTTGTCTTGTTCTTGATTTTAGTGTGAAGGATTTCAGTTTTTGATCATTTACTATGATGTTGGCTGTTGAGTTTTTATAGATAGCCTTTATCAAGTTGGGATAAAGACCATCTATTCCAATTTTCTGCAGGGTTTTTATCATGAATGGGTGTTGAATTTTGTCAAATGCTTTTTCTGCATTTATTGAGATGATCATATGGCTTTTGTCCTTGACTTTGTAATATAGTTATTACATTTATTGATTTATGTATATTGAACCATCCTTGCATCCCTGGGATAAATCCGACTTGGTCAGGGTGTATGATCTTCTTGATGACCCTCTGTATTCTGTGTGCCAGTATCTTATTGAGGATTTTTGCATCTATGTTCATTAGGGAGATTGGCCTGTAGTTCTCCTTTAGGTTGGGTCTTCTCTGCTTTTGGAATCAAAGTAACATTTGCTTCCAGGAATGAATTGAGAAGTATTGCTTCCCTTTCAGTTTCACTGAAAAGTTTAAAGAGGAGTGGCAATAGTTATTTTCTAATTGTCTTGTAGAATTCAGCAGTGAAGCTATCAGGACCTAGGCTTCTCTTTGTTAGTAAAGTTTTAATTATGTTGTCAATTTCACTGATTGTAAATGGGGTGTTTAGAATTTTTATATCTTCTTTGTTCAACTTTGGTAATTCATATGTACCTAGAAATCTGTCCATTTCTTCTGTGTTTTCCATTTTATTAGAGTACAGTTTCTCGAAGTAGGTGCTGATGATCCTCTGGATTTCTGCTGGTTGTGTTGTGACTTCACCTTTTTCCTTCCTAATTGCATGGATTTGAGCCTTTCATTCCTTTTTTTGATAAGGTTGACTATGAGTTTATCGATTTTATTTATTCTTTCAAAAAACCAACTTTGATTCGTTGATTTTTTGTGTCATTCTCTTAGGCTCCATTGCATTGATTTTTGCTCTGATCTTTATAATTTCTTTCCTTGTATGAGCTTTGGGTTTGTCATGCTCTTCTTTTTATTGGAGCTTAAGATTCAGCATTAGGTTGTTTATTTAAACTTGCTCTGTTTCCCTAGTGTGGGCATTCACTGCTATGAATTTCCCTCATAGAACTGCTTTCATTTTGTCCCATAGATTCTGGTATGTTGTATTGGCATTGCCATTTACTTGTAGAAACTGTTTTATTTCTTCTTTAATTTCCTCTATGACCCATTGGTTGTTCAGGAGAGTGTTATTCAATTTCCTTGTGTTTGTGAAGTTCTTGCAGTTTCTTATGCTATTGATCTCCAATTTCATCACACTATGGTCTGATTAATATACACGGGATAACTTCAATTCCTTTGCACTTACATAAACATGTTCTGTGAGCTAGTATGTGGTCTGTTTTGGAGAATGACACGTGTGCTGCTGAAAAGAATGTATATTCTGATTTTGTGGGGTGGAACACTGTAGACATGTATTAAGACCATTTGTTCAAAAGCTTGGTTCAGTTCTAGTATTTTGTGGTTGCTTTTTTATTTGTGACAGTGGGGTATTGAGGTTCCCCACTACAACTGTATTAGTGGTTATTTGGTTTTTCACATCCCTTAATATTTGTTTTGTATAGTTGGGGGCATTAATATTTGGTGCATATATATTTATAATTTTCATCTCTTCCTCTTGGATTGTTCCCTTTATAAGGATGTATTGATCTTCTTTGTCTCTCTTAATTAGTTTTGGTTTGAAGTTTACTTTGTCTGCAAATAAGATAGCTACCCTGGTTTTTTCCAGCTTCCTTTCCCATGGAGAACTGTTTTCCATCCTTTTACTTTCAGTCTATGAATTTCTTTTTGAACTAGGTACATTTGTTGGATTTTGCTTCTCAATCCATTCTTAATCCATTCTGCCAGTCTATTTCTTTTGATTGGTGAATTCAGTCCATTAACATTGATGGTTATAACTGACATGTATTGACTTATCCCTGTTATGTTATTTTCCTGTTGTTGGCTCTTTTTTATTTTTTCCCCTCTCCCTTTGATTTCTTGCTTTGCCTGACAGATTTGCTCTGTTGGTCCTCATAGAGTTGTAACCTTCATTGTCTTCTTCTAGTATATTGTTTAAAATTGTTTCGAGTGCTGGTTTGGTATTCATGAAGTTCCTCAGGTGTTCTTTGTCAAGAAAGTATCTTATTTCCCCATCAATTTTGAAGTCTAGTATTGCAGGATTCATCAGACTAGGTTGGAGGTTATTTTCTTTTAGGGATTAATATACTTCATTCCAGGCTCTCCTTGACTTGAGAGCTTGTGTTCAGAAGTCTGCTGTGATTCTGATGGGCTTTTCTTTGCATGTGATTTGTTTCTTTTTTCTAACTGCTTGTAGGATTTTGTTCTTCTGTTGGGTTTCTAGGTTCTTGGCTATTATATGTCTAGGTGTAGATTTTTTCGATCATGGCTAGTTTGAGTCCTGTATGCCTCACTTACCTGTATGTCAAATTGTTTTTCTCTGTTTGGGAAGTTTTCTGTCATTAATTCTGTGCATTTTTAAAATATTATTTGTACTTTCTCCTGATTTTTTTTGTGGATTCCTATCAGTCTTATATTATTCTTCTTTTCATCATCTAGGACCTGCTGGCTTGATTTCTCATGGTTGCTAACTATTTTTAAGAGATCTCTCTTTTCATGGTCACTGACTGCCATCCTGTCTTCTATATCTGATATTTTGTCTTCAGATTGGCTCAGTCTGCTGTGTATACTTTCAATAGAGATTTTAATCTCCTGGTTATCTGTTCAAATCTGTTTCATACTTTCCATTTCTTTGCTGTGCTGGGCATTCATGGCTTCTATCATGGTCCTGAACTCATCTATGTTTTTTTCATCTGTTTCTGTTCTAGAGTCTCTAATCATGTCTTTCATTCTGCTCACCATCTCTGTAGTTATGTGGGAAATTATTTCTGTTTTGAATTTTTCTAGCACCTCATTCACCTGTTTTTTTACTTCCTTGCTATCAGGGTGTCCAGGTGGTTGATTATCAGACTTTTCCACCTTGTTTCCCCCAGAATTTGCATTTGGTGACCTGGAAGTCTGGATTTGCACCTTTCTTAAATGTCTTCTCATTTCTATTTTTTTGTTGGTACTGTCCTTGGTTTAATTCCTGGGTTGAAACTTTGATATTGCTTATTGTAAGTATTTTTGTTGCTTGTATTTAGAACCCTTATGGAATGATTGCTTCTCAGAGGTGTCTTCCAGATATAGCTGGTCTTTAGGTTTTGAGTCTCTGATGGCTCTGAGATTATCTCATTTTTATTATACCGGGAAGGACAACTGATTAGATCAATTACAATACCTTAGCCCAAGTGATACAATCAGCAACGATAATACCATCAAGCACAGCTTAGAAAATGACAATTTGTGGTAGTTATTAATCTAACACTTTTAACTGTGTGAATGAAATCAAAATGGAGGGCCAGCCCAAAATATGTTTATAGTGAATAAACTCTTCAATACAGCACCTTTACCCTTCTGGATGGGAACTTAGAAGGAGTTGGGGAGGGAGGGATAGATAGGTAGAAGGACAGGGAAAGGTTAGAAATGAGGCCAGAAGACACAGGAAGATCACACAAACTCTAGGAAACTGTTGAAGACAAGAAGAAAAGACAGAATAAAAGAACAAAGACAAGCACAGAACCACCTAACAGCAATAGGGAAGCTAGAAACTGTATTCACTTTCCTTTGAAACTAATGACAATCAAGAGAAGGAAAAAGAGAGAAAAAAAGAAAAAGAAAGACGAAATCTGAAGTAGGGCAGGGACAGGAAGAAAAAGGGAGATGAAGAACAATATGGGAGTGTAAGAGAACAAGAGAAAGAGAGAGAGAGAGAGAACAAAAAATTTGAAAAGAGTAGAAAAAAATAAAAACTAAAAATTAAAAATAAGAGAAAAAATAATTTTGAAAATAGCAAATAAAAAGTAAAAACAAAGGGCCTCCTTGAGGGCATGTCTCTGCTGTCACAATAGACAATGTGAGCAGCAGTGTGCAGATCTAAGTCAAGGAGTCTCAGCAAGCTAGTAGCAGACCCATGAGATTCAGGCAGATTTCTGGCTGAAAGTCTCAAGTTGAGCTCCCTGTCCTCCTGTAGGGTTGAGCTGTGCAAGTTTCTACTGCAGGTTCCAGCTGCCCTTCTTCTGAAGATAGTCCAGGTTCTGATGGGAGGTGATGATCCCTCCAACTTACCAAGTACAGTGGTCTGGTGTGCCTTTATTCCAGAGATTCTCTTCAGTTTTCCAGTGGGCTTCAGTTTTCATTCAGGAGGGTGAGAGAGCCTCTCTCTCTGTTGTTCACTTCTGCTGTATCTTCTGGAGCTCAGGACAATGGCCTTTATGACCTCTGTGCCTCTGTGGAGTAGATCCAGGTACTGGCACAGCCAGGAGGCCAGAGGTAAGGGGGTGGGGTGGGGGTGGGGTGAGGGTGCTGCAGGCAACCGTGTGGCTCCGCTCCTCACTTAGATGCCTGGGGTGGGGAGGGGCTTTATTTACTTATTTTTAAATTTTCTTATTTTTATTTTTAATGCTATTATTATGTATTATCAGTACATGTGTACAATCCATACACTTATTGCAGGAAGGCCAAACATGGACACATCTTAATTCTTCTTTCATCTTTCTTCCTCCCTTCCCTTTCCCTCCACTCCTCAGTACCCCTCCCATTTGCAAAAGATCTCTATTTCCTATGATCTTTTATTTCCTCTTTAAATTATTTGTAGTTTTAATTTCTCATATAACAGAAACCATGCAATATTTAAGCTTATATGTCTGGTTTCTTTCATTTAAAATTGTGGTTTCAAGGTGCATCTGTTTTTCTACAAATGACTAAAGTTTATCCTTCTCTATGGCAGAGTAGTACTCCATTGTGCATAAATACCACATTTTCTTTATCTATTCATCTATTGACAGCATATAGTCTGCATTCAAAATTTAGCTATTATAAATTGTGATGCTATAAACATGGGTATGTATGTACCACTGTAATAGGATGTCTCTAAATTTTTCAGGAAGATATCTACAAAAGAAAAAGCTGGGTCAAATAGAATTTTGGGGAATGAAAGAGTTGGTTCTGCACCAAGCGGGTTGACTCCATGGTTTTGGATACTGAATCCTTCTCTGTGCTAGTAGACACTGACCAAGAATAGCCCTCATCTCACAGTTCCCTGTATCCACCCATGGCCCTGTATTGCCATGGCCCCTCCCATGGAGCAGGGGAGGCTGATCCACTCCCTGCAACTCCAGCTCACCCCTGTGCTGTGCTTTGGCCATGGAAGGTTAGCAGATGTGCGAGGACCAAAGCCAGAACACACAGCTCTATGCTGGGCTTGCCCTCAGGTGCTTGGCCAGGGACATGGCCCAGACTGGACTGGTGCTCCCAGGAGGGAGGAGAGAGGCAGTGTCTAGAGCCCGGCCTGGAGCAGCTGCTGATCTGCGACCTCAGGGTTTGGTAAATACTCTGTATTGGACACTGCTGCTGTTTTGTAAGTGTCTCTTGCACAGCTTTCTTGGCTTCATGGCTAACGATATGTCCTGTGCCTGTGCCGTTGCTCTCCGAGCCCCGGGTCCTCTCCCATCATAGCAGGTGAGCTGCTCTGTGGCAAGCATGTGGCTGAGCTCACAGAAGTGCCGAGTATGCTGTGACCACAGTACCTCTTCGTGTCTGCAGGCAACTGGCTCCTGGACCACCATGGATGCTGAAACCACAGGAAGGGGTTGGAAAAGGGAGGGAAATTCCTGTGTCTCTGCTATTAGGTCCGATTTAAAAGTCAGCAGTGTATAATCCAGAAAAAGAGGCAAACATTTTGCAGGATAATTAAGTCCATAGATGGACTTACTATTACGGTCTTATGTTTGCTTTGTTACATCAACTTTGTGAACTTTGGTGTTTTTAATGTAAATTATTTATTCATATGCTTAGAGAGTTTCATAATTTAAATTTCTTACCTAATATAAAAACACAGCATAGTTTAAAATGTATATATTAATGCACATGGGTGGGAAAAATGAGTTTTTAAAAGGAAAACATACACACACGCATATATATTCCAAAACATCATGTTGTACACAATAAACACCACTTTGTCAATTTAAAAGACATAACCAGTAAAACATACCTTTGTGGAAATATTACTCATCCATTGTTAAATCAGGCTTTTCATTTGGCATCTCTTTGCACAACAGAAAACCTAAGTAAAAGCTATTCTTCTTACTGTTGAGTGCCATAAAATAAATGAAGAGTTAAACATAACAATGAAGGGCATGTATCCAGGTCTTTTGGGAATACAGAGAAATTGCTGCCTAATTCCCACTTGGAGGTAAAAGGAAAACTGTAAACAAAATAGGACACATATTCACTCTGAGTCTGTAGGATAACTTTGAGACCATCTTAGTTTTCAAAAACTAATTTCACACCAACACTTATTTTCAGAAGCAAAAATAAAACCAGATGCACACAGAACTTCCTGACCTGGAGCTTACTGATGTTCACCAACCCATGAACTGAAAATAAGGATGCAATAGATCAAGGTAATGTATTTATTCATTAATCTAACAAGCTGTCTATTGCTGCTCAGGACCCAATCATTTTTGTGAACAATCATAAGAAAATACTCCCTTTATACAGATCCTAAAAAAGTAATACTTATGAGTCTAGGATACTAAGCAAAGATTATTAAACATTGACTGCTTCATAAAATACATTTATAGGCATAACAAAGCTATTTAGTGCATGTTCTGACTTTTATCCAGATTGTTCCCCCAGCTCTCATAGGTGAGGCTTTTTGAGTGACTGGATCATGAGTGTGTAATACTGGATTAGTCCGCTGATTTGCTTAGCATAGTTCTGGTTGTGAATGACAGATTTCCTGAAGAGGGGAGCCCCACCCTGGGTGTGGGTGGTACCAACCAATAGACTTGGAGCTTGGATGGAATAAAATGGGAAAGAAGAAGAAAGTGCTCCTACCTGCCATGCCATGGACTGTTTCTCCCCCTCATTCCCTTTGCCTTGCCATCCTGAGTTGGAGCCATCCTCTGAAATCTTTAACTCTGAGCTAAAATAAACCACTTTTCCTTTAAATTATGGGTGTCCAGTATTTTGTTCCAGAAACAAGAAAGTAACTAAGACAGTGGATTTATGTTTATGTTTATTCATATATCTATAAATATACTTGTAAGTGCATTTTACATCTATTCTGATAACTAATTTGTGTTCTTGAGCCTCCAATGGCAGAGAACAATTTCCAAGATGGCTGACTGAGTAGATTGGAAGTGTTTTGTTTCTTCCTGGGCAAGCTATAGTTCCGGTCTCTTTATTGTTTATATTATATATAAAGAGTACCACCAAACACCACTGAAGAGCTGTGACTGTGGACACATTTCCTGGCAATCTCAGATACACAGTGAAAACATACTACAGCAGAACAGCAGGTAGTTCAGCCTCCCCCTTGCCCTTTTACTTCTACATTGCTCTATTCACTCTATTCTCTCTCTCTCTCTCTCTCTCTCTCTCTCTCTCTCTCTCTCTCTCTCTCTCTCTCTCTCTCTCCCTCTCTCTCTTTCTCCTACTAGGGACTGAACCCAAGGCTTTCACACTGAGGTGCATCCCCAGATGCTTTGATATTTTTAATGTTGAGACAGAATCTCATTAACTCTCTAAGTTGCCCGGACTGGGTTGGAACTTGTGATCCTCCTGCCTCAGCCTCCCAGAGTTCTAGGATTGCAGGTGAGCAACACCACATGCAGCTTGTTGATGTTGGTCTTAGTAGAACTTATATTGGATTTTTAAGGAGTATCAACAGCAGAAGTCACTTTAGATGAGGTCATCTCTTGCTTTACAATGACATCTCTTTAAAAGATCAAAGAACTAGCAAGGGCAGTCTGAATTAAAGTCTGGATCTGCTTAATATCTTATCTAGATCACACACATATGCCCAGCATTCATTCATACAGCTAGAAATGTGCTGCTTTGTGGAGAAGTCATGCAGCCATGAATGTTTTGAATAGCTCCACTGTGTTAGCTGGCCCGCAAGTGCAGGGAGACAAATGCTTAGCAAGCAGATGTGGTCTCAAACTGCATGGCCATACAGGCTAAGGAGGAAGACAGATGGCAAGCAAATAAAACAAACAGAAAAGAAATAATTCTGTCATGATACACGATATTAAACATGAACAGATTTCTATGGTAGAAATGACATTTAAACATAAATGACAGAGACAACAGCTTAACACGGAACTTCTCTAATGTGATGAAAAGAGGAGTGAAGAAGGGTGACCTGCCTAACAACATGTGCAAGGGCCCTGTGGTCATTTGGGAACTAAGAAGAAAAGAGAGGGTGGCTAATGGATGTTTAGCAGAGGGCAGTGGGAAAAATAAGAAATTAGATTGGAAAAATAATCTTTACTTTGTTGGGAGGGAGTTGTGATTTTTTTAGGCCTCAGTAGCAATGTAGAGTGTGCTCTAAATACAGTGGAGAGTCACTGAAAGACTTCAATGCAGAGAAAGAAAATGATCAAATGTATACTTTAAAGATCTCACTGATGTGGAAAATGAGCGAATGGATTACAAAGTGGCAAGAGGGAAAATGCGTCAGAAATGATGGTTTGCACTAAAGTGCAGCAAGAGAAATGGAGAAAGTGAGGAGATTTCAAATGTGGTTTGCAAGGGGCCTTGTGCCTTGATCTGGAGAATGAGAGTGGACATTGTGGAGGAACTGAGGCTGGGTCCCGAGGTGCTGGCTTGAGAAGTTACGGAAATGAGGTTATTGCCCTCAGAAATCAGTAGAGCTGGGAACACTAGATGCCTAAAGATGAGATCAAAGGTAGAAATGAGAAGTTTCATCCTGGTTATGTGTAAGAATCTTCATAAGGTGTCCAAAAATACTGTTTTCTTAGTCAGAGGATATATGGATACTGAGTGCAAGAGAGCTCTGGGCTGCAGATGTAAAATGGCATTTGAAAGGATAGGTCAGAGCACCATGTTATACACCCTAAATGCATAGAGCTTGTAATTGTCAATTAAAGAAATCAAGGAATTAGATGCATCATCTCAAGAGAACTTAGAAACTAAGTCCTTGGACAGAAATTTGGTGAATGGGGTCAAAAGCTGTGGACAAGTCTCTACTGGATTTGGCATAAGGAAAATTGCAAAGATTGTGGTTATCACAGTCACCTCAGTCACTTACTTTCCTTATCACTGGGTCAAAATTCCTGGCGCCTGCAACTTGAAGGAGGAGAGGCTTGTTTGGGCTCAATTTCAGGAGGTTCAGTTCTCGCATGGTCTCCAGGTCTTGGCCAGGCAAATGGAGGAAGGCTTGGGCAGGGAAAAAGCTGCTCACATCATGGCCTGCAGGAATCAGACAGCACAGGGAGAGGAAGACAAGCCCTTCTGGTCCTGGGCCCAGTGATGTCTCCTAAGGCCGGACTCCACCTCCCACAGCAAGCCAGCGATACCCCCCTGTAATCCCGTCACTCCTCAGAGCCTCACTGTGCCTGCCCGGCTTGGAGGGACATCTGGACACAAACCCTAGGAGTAGCTGTAGTAGACAGCTGATGGCAGATGCTAGTTATAAGGAGGTGGAGGAGTGAATGGGGGATCAAAAATGGACTCACCGGGTAGACAACTCCTGAGAAGTTTTCTCTGGGAATAGTGACTGACAAAAGAGACTGCAATCGTGGGAGTTGTGCCGTGAGTTAATTTTAAGAGCAGAAAACAATAAAGCACATTTGCAAGTTACATGTGATGCTCCCCATATGTATGGCATCGATGTTGCAGGGAAAAGAAAGATAACTGAAAAGGCAAAGTCCTCGAAGGAGTGAGAGAGTAGGAATCAGAGTGTGCATGGGAAGACAGAGTCTTTAGGTTAGAGAGGAATGCAGCGCTTTATCCAGTGAATGGAAGGGAGAGGGGGCACAGGAGACACCATCTGAAAGACAAGCGATTTAAATTCAGTGGCATTCAGGAGATGCTGAAAGAAATGTCGACAAAATGTATTAGCCACTTCAGAAAAGAATTACACTGGCCAAGAGGAGCAAAGGAGCTTCTTCTATTCTGCTTGTCCCTGTAGATGGGGACAACATGGCCCAGGGCTGCAAATTCAGCACTGCAGAGACAAGGGCCTGCAGGGCTGGGGTGGGGCCATCCCATGACCTGTCCTTGCTACCTAGCAGAGGAAAGCGAAACTGTCTCCTGCCAGGAGTTATTTTCACAACTTAGAGAGAGGCGCTCAGCTTCTATGCAGGCCAGGAGGTAGGGGTGAGAGCTTCCTTGAGGATTGCATTAAAACAGATGCTTCCCAGGTCTTTGGGAAAGATATTCCTGCATTAAAAGAAATGACAACAGACTTTTGAAAAGATTTACCTAACATAGTGTCAAATAAATAATTAATAACTACAATTTTCTAACTTAGCCTCCGCATAGAAATGTACTAGCCACATAAAATACCACATACATCCCAGCTATCATGGGAAAATACGGTATTTAAAAACTTTGAGAACTGTTATGTAAAAGACACATTGCCATGAATCTCCCTCAAAATACTCCCCTTGCTTCAAACACACCTCTTGCTGTTGCCACTTTCTGCAGCAGGTCTGGGAGTGTTCTTTTGTGGGTGTCTTTTGTTGCACCCTGATGGCTGCCTCCATGCTGTGAATTGATGCCAAAAGCGTAACTTTTGACCTTGAGGAAGAGACAGAGGTCAGACAGGGCTGGACCTGTGAGCGAGGCGAATGAGGGCACAGCGTGTGTTTTCTGGTAGCCTGCCTTTCCACTGGATGGCACTCAGCACACACGTTCACTGTATTTTTGATCAAACCTCAAAAAGACAGTCAGGAAAGAGACCTTTCAGAACTGCTTCAATAAGTGGCAAGAACCATGAGATAAGTGAGTATATTTGAGGGAGATTAATAGAACTGTGTCTTTTACTGTAATAATTTTTTATTTGAATATCCACTATTTTTCAATCACCACTTGCATGCTCAGATATTTTAGCATGAAGGTACCATTGTCCTCGTAATAAGATTATGCAAAGGAAAGAAAATGTAAATTGAGTGCATGATTCATGATATAAATTTGTCTGGCCCGCTGTACAGACTTCCTGAAGACTTCCTTTGTTGCATGTATGAAACAGTACTGTGACTATGTTTATATATCTGTCCACTCCACTGCAGACCAACTCCTGATACTTCAGCATATTTCACATTCCCATCAGTGGTTAGCAGAATGCCTTGTGTACAGCAGCTCATTCTAAAATGACAATCGGAGAAGCACACTGACTAGATACCCCTCCCCCCACACACAAGACCTCATCTTTGGATCTATTCTGGGTAGGTTGCTATAACTGGGAGGACACACACTTACAACTTCTTTTTCAAGCTCTGGTTCCCAAGTTGAGCCCAATTGTGCTGCTTAAATCATATTCCACTCTGACTAATGTGCTGCCTGAGGAATAATGTTCCCAGATGAGAAGGCTTAGAAGGTAGCCCCTTCCTGATGTCCTCCCCTGCCCACACTGATAGACACAGCCTGGGACCTGTGCAGGGTCCCTGTGTGTGTGTGTGTGTGTATGTGCTCACACTTGTCATATACATGACACTGTCGGCTACGACCTAAAAGTCACCAGGTCCTAATCTGCTGCAGAAACCTCTTGATTCCATTTAGAAAACACATGGTTCTTTTCCTTTTATTATTCCATGTCTGCTGTACACGATGCCTACATTCCTTGTGGTGAGTGCGCACACGGACATGACACATCTTTATTCCTTTTCCTCTACTTTCCCCACCCATCTCTTATCCCTTCCCATTTGAGAATGCTCTGTCTCCTTCCTTCGTATTATCTATTCCTTTTACTCTGCTCTTTATTTATAATTTGGGCTTCTCATATAAGAGGAACTATGTGACATTTAAGCTTAAGTATCTGATTTATTTCACTTACCATTATGGTCTCAAAGTGCATCCATTTTCCTACAAACAAGTGTATCTTTATGGCAGAGTAGTACTCCATTGTGTGTAATTATTGTATTTTCTTTATTCACTCATCTATTGATGCACATATAGGCCACTTCCAGGATTTAGCTACTAAGAATTGTGCTGCTGTAAGCATGGGTATGCATGCATCACTGTACTACGATGTCTTTAACTCTTTCATGGAAATACCTAGGAGGAGAATAGCTGGGTTGAATGGAATTTCTTGCTTGAGATTTTGGGGAATCTCCATAGTGATTTCCATAGTGGCTGTACTGGATTACATTCCTTCTAACAATGTGGAGTCGTTCCTTTTTCCGTACACCCTGGCCAGCTTTTACTATTATTTTATTTCTTGATGAGGGCCATTCTTTCTAAAATGGGTAAAATGGAATCAAAATGTTGTTTTAATTTGCATCTCTCTAAAGGCCAGCTATGTTGAGCATTTCTTCACGCATTTTGTTCTTGGGTCTGTTTTTTTCAGGCCCCAAAGCATTCCCTCAGTCCCAGATATGATCTTGGGGACAATCAGGATGCTGCTGGGATCTGGAACCAAGCACTTAGTCTCTAAAGCTGGAGACCTGTCCAGTGCCCTCCACTCATTTCTGTGAGAAATGGAGCCCTTTAGTCAGTTAAGAGTAAACTATTCTAACGGGTTGATATGCATCTATTTTCTAAATGCCAATGAATCTCTAAAACATTACCAAAATTCAAATAAAACCTGCAAGCACTATGAATTGCTCCTTGGAATTAACTAAACTAAGCTAAGCTATCTTATCTTAACCCTGATTCTTGTAAATAAGGACCTGTTAATTTTTTTTGTTTTAAAATATTTTATATATATTCATGTAGGGCATTGGAAAATTAATATAGTAATTCAAATCAAAATTCATGTATTCCAGACTTAGCATTAGCAAGTAGAAAACAGTGAGTCACTAATGAATAAAACCTTTATTTATCCTTTGTTAGGGACAGGCAGATAGTTTGATAGATCAAAATAACAAATGTACTGTTCCAAAACACCAGCTGTGGAGTTGGGGGTGTATTTGTTTAAATCGGTCTGCTTTTCCTCTCACTTGAGGCTTCCTGTAGCTACACTTTGCAATGGACTATGAATCCTGTGGCTTCTACACAGGACAGGACAGGACCTCCAAGGGCCGCTGGAGCTACTGCTCCATCAGGGCAGGTGTATTAGAGAGGAGGTGTTTGGCAGATGTTTCTGTTCCCTGGCATTGACCCTGGAATGCAAGGCCTCCAGGAAACAGGTGGCCCTGCAGATCTGTGGGCAATTAAGCAAAACGAACCTTGTTGACAGCTTGGCATGAAATGTGAGTCTTTAATTACATTTTAATGATAATGCTTATTATTTTACATAACTAAGTTAGGTGGTGTAACAAAGCATTAAAGATTGCCAGTGTGGATTTTATATTGCTTTTCTCAGTATTTGTAGAAATTCAGCTAGTAGAACAATTATTTAAGGATTAAATGGCTTGAGGAGGTTCCTTTCACATATGCAGAGTGACCATCATTCTTGTTATTCTCATGTCTGTTCCATAATTTTAAAATATATTGTTCTCATGTTTCAAGGGTAGCTAATTTGAAAGCTTTTCTGGCTAAAATCATGCCTAAAATAAGTTCTACTTAAATCTTCATAAACATGAAGCAGCCATTATTTTTGAGCAAAACACAAATTAAAAAGACTTTTTAAAGCTCTTTAAAGCCTTTATTTGACTTTATTGGTTATGTAGTTAGTTCAACAAGAATTATAATTCTTATTTGTGATTAATTACAAATTCAATGCTTTGAACTGCTACTAAACTTAATCTTTTCAAATTTAAATTATCTTTAAAAAGTTAAATAGGTGAACTTGAATCTAAGCTTTTCCCAAAGTGACTTCAACCATCTGTGAAATACAGCACCATACATACCCTTCATTTATCCTAATTAGGTCTTATGTAATAAATCATCTCCTTCTTCAATAAAAATGTCATGTTTTTGCCAAAGATCATAAATTCTAAGTTATTGGAATGACTATAATTTAATAAGATTGTATTTTAGTCTTTTGTATAACTTTAAACATGAAGAAATATTGAGAATTTATGTTTCCTTTAAAAATAAAGTTTTGATGAAGATACGTATTCCACGTAGTGTTTCACTTCAGGGTAAGAATAAAAATATAGAAAAGACAGGTTTCTTTGGTGCTCAACTCAGAGGACCTAATTTCATTTTTCTTTCTGGTTTCAATAATACATAAGTTGCCCCAAATCAGCTAGCGCTGACTCCCCCCGAGGGGGCCCCGCATCCCGCTGCGGGTGCCCTGGGAGGAGGCAGGCCTGTCCTCCACAAACCCGCACTGCGACACCCCCCACACTCAGGCCTGCCCCCCCAGATCTGACCTAGACCTAGGCCTGCGGATGACCCCACAGATACCTTAACCCCGTCCACTTTTCCCTGTACGCTTGGCCTTGCTAGGGCCAAAGGTCACCCTCTGCCCCCCCCCCCCCGCCCTGGTCTCCAGGGCTCTACCCCCTCGCGCCACGGCAGCTGCAGGTTCAACTGCCCAGCTGGCCCTGCGTCCGCCTGGGAATAATACAGCGCTGTAACACGTCAAGCCAAACAGGCTTGCCCCAGTGACCAAGAAATTCCAGCGCTAGATATTTATGTAAGTAAACACATATACTTACGTAAGTATAAATTTACATAATATATTCTAAAAGCCTTATATATCTAGGAACATATTTACACGTGCAAATATATATGTATTCATATTCTAAAAAGCTTCGTATAAGAATGTGTGTAGTAGCTTTATTCACAATATTCAAAACCAGAAACATCTCAAGTTTTCGTCACTGGAAGAATGGATAAACAAACACAATATGATGTATTTATACAACAAAATATGCCCAGCAATTTCAAAAGAGCCACTATTGTACTCAACATGACTGTATCTAAAAGATATCGTGCTAAAGTGAAGAAGACATAAATTACATGCTCTTTGATTCTATTTATCTGAAATTCTAGAATAGGTTAAACTAATCATAAATAATAAAAATCTGAGCTCTGGGTAATGTGACAGGTTGAGGGGACCAGGCTTGAGAGTGGGGATGGAGAAAGAGTCTGGAGGTGACCGAGGTGGTCTATGCCTTGATAAGGCTCTGCATGCCACAGGTCACATTCCTGCTTTGACGATGCTTGGGAAAAGATGATTCATTGTGCATTTCCTCCCATGCACATTTTCCTTCAATATACAAACGACCTTTAGCAAATGCTGACAGCCAGTTAACGGTGTGGACTCTGAAGTTCACAGAGGCAAAAGGGTGCAAGCTGTTAGACAGGTGACCTCAAAGGGCTGTGCATTTGGTGGTGGTCACACGACTCCGTGCTTCCTCAAAGCGCAAACTAAAAGGATAAATTTAACTGTGTGTAAATTATACCTGTTTTTTAAAATGATTTTAAAAATAAGATGGATCACTGGATGGTCAAGTGGATGCATAAATGAGTGTGCGAAAGCAAATGTAGCATGATATTTATAATGATGAATTCAATTTGGTAGCTACTTGGATATTTACCATCATTTTAACATGTTTGGAATTTTTCATAACAATACCTGGAGGACTATGGAAAGGTGGCCAGATCGAATTGCTTTCAAGCTTCAGACGCTGCCAGGACCCCACTTTATTTTGGAGGCTGATGCTAGAGATGACATGATATGGAGGCTCCACATGGCAGGCTCCCTTCTGGGGCCTTAGTCCTCACAGAAGGGATGGAGGGGCAGTGGCCAGTGCTTGTGTGCTTGTCTAGCAAGCAGGAGATCCTGGCTTCAATCCCAGCACCACAAAAACAAACGAAAGACCACCTGATAGAAGGTAATTTCCTCCTCACACATCACTGCCATCTAATCATAGTCCCTCTGCCAGGTTTTACCAAGAACCATTACCTTAGTCCCAGAAGACTTGTAATCAAATAAGGGTGTGAATAATGGTGTAGGTATAGTTGTCTTTCTTCTCTAGTAGTTTTTAAAAACTGTTAGATCACAATGCATGAACAATCTGTAGTCCATACCTCTAGACATAGCCTGTGGTTTCATGTAAGCACTGAATAAAAGTCATGTAGAGCATGTATGAAACATGACAACTGATGGAAGAGTCCTCTGACTTCATTTCAAAGTGAATAATGAAACACTTTTACACTTTAACCATTGTTTCCTTATTACCCCTTCACTTCTTAAAAGGGTGGTGATCTTGAGCAATGATAATGACAATCACATTAAATAAGACTCTAAGTATCATTTTTATAAAGTGCCAATTGGTAAACTATTCCAGGTATTTTATCTTATTATGGCAAAATAGATAACTTTGACAAATTATAAAATTTTATTTTAATATTTAAGGAATATGTGACTAAATACTCAATTCAAATTAATTTTCATTTTATTTAATGTTAGTTGCTTATGGTGTCCTAAGAAACAAGAACTTTGCATTTTGACATGTAATAAAAAGCAAGTATTCCCACCAAAACCAGTACAGGAAAGTCAAAAGAATCCATAGCTACTGAGACAGCTGTAAAGCTTTTCTAAGTATAGTGTTGGAGCAATTTACAGAATAATGGTTAATATAAATTGCTCTATAGACAAATCTCAGTCCTACACGTATTGATATTTACCATTAACTCAGCTAAATTAGTGATGGAGAGTGAAGTCTGAATTTCCCAATTTTTAAAGGTACTGTATATATTAAGTAGGTAAGAAAATGTAATGAAAAAACAGAGACTAAGTATGTATAGATAATTACAGAATTGGGGGCGGTCTTCCAACTGAAACATTTGTGATGGTACAGAGCACTTGAGATTATATAGTTGCCTGCTAGGAGATTTTATAAATATCTATAAAAGGGCCAGGGATTTAGCTCAGTGGTTTCGCCGTCTGCTGCGCAAGCGCAAGGACCCGAGTTTGATCCCCAGTACCAAAAATAAATAAATAAATAAATAAAATAAATAGCTATAAAATATAAAGGGTTAATACTTTGATAACATATTTTTAAAATTGCAGTATGAAAGATGTTGAACTAGAGTGAGAAAAATAAGAAAAAGCCTTCTCTCACTTAGGGAGTGCTCTCAAAAGAACTCAATGTTAGAAGTTATTAAAAATCATGCACAATTCAATGCACAGTACAATTGTCTGTAGTAACTACATATTTTTCCACTGGGAGAAAATGAGGTAGAGGAAGAATTTCTAACTTGAACACTTGACTACACAGTGTATGTCCCCACTGACTTCATATGGAGCTGCATAAATACTCTAAGTTTAAACTCCTGATTTCAGATGAGGGAAACTGGGAATTGTATTGGCAAGATTTAAGAATAGAGTGCAAGAAATGTGCCCAATGTAACTACCTTTTATTCTGCTATTTTGTAGAATTATGAGAAAAATAATAAAGATATCATTTCTCAGGTGAATAATCCAGTCCATTCATTACAGCCTGTTAAACATATAGCCAAGAGCAAATGGCAGGAACTAAATTTTTTTCTTCTTCTTCCCCAACAACAAAATTACCCTCATTTGAAACAAGGCTCCTGTTCTCATACAAATCTTTATATTCAATATGCTGCATTTTGAAGAGAAGCAAATAGAAAGATCAGGTTATATTTTGTAGTGATCTACCAAAAACCTCCTCAGGTGATATCAAAATGGTGATTTCATTACAGTCTGGATTTTGGGGAAATATCTGCCCAGAAAACCAATTGAGTAGTTCCCAAGATGTGATCAGACTCAAGATGTGAACTTACTCCAAATTAAATTAACGGGAGACTAGAATGTAAAACAATATCAATTTAATTATTGACAAGAATTATGACTTTCTTCTGAGCAGAAGCTGCACATTGTTCTAGTGAAGATATGCTGTGTCTAAGGCAAAACGGCACGGAAACTGCAATGAAACACTACTTACTGGGGGTAAGTACCAGGAATCCGGAAGGCCCTAAGCAGCTTCTCTTAGCATCGGGCATTCATTTCCCATAAATGCATAGCTTTGCTGGGCAATGCTACTCCTCATAATCACTCTCCGTGTCTGTCTTCTATCTAATCTTGAGCAAGTGGGTCATTACTATTGCTGAAAAATTTCCAGATCTTTATGACAAGTAAACAAACCTTTAAATTGATGGCTTTCTTTCTCACCGTGGTGCCTAGTGATCCTCCTGCGTCACACTTTTAGAAAGCGTGTTTGACTTTAGTACCAGGCTACACTCAGAGTCCCTAAGAGTGACTTTGCATAACTTTGATTTCATTGTCTATATTTTGAATTCTGTCTACTCATGAATCCCCCCTTCATTTCTACACCCTATAAAGAGGGAGTTTAGACGGACATCTCACAATATCCCCACCCATCAGGGCACAGGATCAGACACACGAAAATCCTGAAATCCTTCTAATCAGATTACATTGGGCAGGCTCTTTATTCTCAGCAGCCTCTGACACTGCCGTCTGACTTCTCGCTCCATAGGTGTCAGGTGGGGCAAATGCAAGTCCTCAGGAAGACATCAGCTGGGGCCGGAAAACTAGACAGGGCTCAGGCTCTCATAGTGAGGGGAGTATTTCCACAAGATTATAACAGTCGTCTCTTCTTAGGATGTTTCCAGGCCAGAATCTGGGAGCTTGGTTAAAAGAAAGCTGAGGGGGCTGGGGATGTAGCTCAGTGGTTTCACCCCCTGCTGTGCAAGCGCAAGGGCCCTAGCTCGATCCCTGGTACCAAAATAAATAAATAAAATAAAATAAAGCTGAGTAATTTTGTGTTTGTGTATGTCTGTCACTCAAACAGGAGACAAAGGACTATTGTATCCAAATCTGTTTAAGCATAGAATTCTGTTTTTGTAGAACACTTTCTAATAACCATTGAAATTACATTTTGGGAAATACAGCTTATGTATTAGATATTCATATTCAAATACAAAAATCAATTTAATTGACATGTGAAAGCCTTTGGATTTTCATCACTTTTCTCACCACTGGGGAAAATTACAGATTGTTGGTTGAAACAGCCTTTTTGTAATAATGATAAACAAATAAGGGGTGTTGATATCTGTCTTAGTTATTTTTCTCATTGCTGCGACAAAATACATGACACCCAGAGTAAAAGGAGGAAGGGTTTATTTAGCTCACAGTTTCAAGAGGTTTCAGTGCATAGTCAGCTGGCCCCAAGGCAGGGTGGCTTGGCAGAGGGACAACAGTTCATGACGGTGGAAGACAGCAAAAGATACAAGGGACCTTAACTGCATCTTTCTGGCCTTTTTACCTTATCCAGACTACTGGGATTAGAGTGGTGCCAAACCAATCAGTGTACTGGTTTAGTAATCACACACCCTTAACCCCAGCATCACAGATTTCAGATTCAGTCACCTCTGGAAAAGCCATCTATGATAGAATGAGGCTTTGAGGGACATCTAGACTCAAACCATAACAATATCACAGAAGAGCCAGAACCATCTGATGGTGTTTCTCAAAGTGTGATCTGTAACCCAGTTGGGGAAAAAAATCCTGTGTTGGGAGGGGAGAAGAAAGAGAGAAGTGGATACAGTGTTGAAAATAATCAAAATGTGCTATATTCCAGGAGGAGTATACCAAAACAAACTTGGCCATTCTGCATTTCTCTATGTGCTAATAAAGGGTCAGCGGGTCACTTTATGAAGGTCCCAGCCCCCGGGACCCTCTTCCCATCACTGAATCAGAATCTCTGCTGGTGGACACAGGCATCTGTTTTGCAACTCTGGGGGTCAACCCAGGGGTATGTGGTCCACTTAGCTACGTCTCCGGCCACCCTGACATTGTAATGCGCATTTGAGTTTAAGAAATATCGATTTAGGATTGCTGTTTAAATTTGAAAAAGGCAAATCATTCAGGCTTAAAATATTTTGCAGACGGCTTAGCATTCATCACGCCATGGGATTCAGCCAAACTTCTCTTCAAACAGAGAAAACCCTTTATGAAGATTGCACGAGCTCCAATATCCACTCGTCTCTCCAACATCCCTCCAATTCTGCCAGTTCCGACGCAACAGTCCGGGCATATTTGTGGGTTTGCCTTCCGTTTTCTGTTAGCTGTGGTCAGTACAGCATAAAAGGATATTTTAAAAGAGACTTTGCATTCACCTAATCTTTACACATTGCATCGTTTTACTCGTTCTATGCTATTATTGGTTGTTGTTGGTCTGTTACTGTGCCTAATTGGTAAACTGTTTTATCATCTGTATGCATATATAGTCTAGACAGGGCCCGGTCCTGTGTGTAGTTTCACACGTCTGCTGGGGCCCTGAAACATATTCCCCATGGCTAAGTGGGGAATATATATTTATATATTTAAATGCCTCTTTATATTTAAATGCCTCTTCATTATACAATGGCACACACAACAAAATCTAAAACTAAGCAGATCGTATATAGAAATTGGCAACAATATGCATATTTGTATTTAGTATATACATAGAAGTGAGCCAACATTCAAATTTGATTATTTGGAAACAAAGAAAATAAATCAAATTTCTTACTAATCAAGAATAACCTGAAAGAAAGTAAGATACTGGCCAACTTAAACCTGTTTACCAGTATTTGCTTAATTCAAATTGAAATATTTCACCTGTCATTAAGGTTCCATAAACTTTAATACATGTCATAGAATATGACCTTTCCACTCCCCTACTTCTTCAAATATGTACAAATATATCCTTCCAAGTATTCATGTACTTATTTGATCTTCTTTTGCCTTCAGAAAATTTGTAATTCTTCCATTCGTGGACAAATATGTGTTCCTAATGCTGTAGCAACTACCTGTAAGCAGTATAGTTTGTCTCTTATCAAACTCCTGATTAATATTCATTTCTTTAAAATAATTTAAATAAAGTATCTGAAATGCTGTTTTACAGTTTTCTGAGATAAAAGAAAAAAGAATTTTTAGGACGTCTAAGAAATATTTATTAAACTTAACAATTCTTTTTTCTTTTGTTGGTACTAAGGATCGAACTTCGGTCCTTGCGCTTGTGCAGCAGGCAGCGAAACCACTGAGCTAAATCCCTGGCCCAAACTTACAATACTTTAAATTCTCCTGGTGGCACACATCTGTAATCCTAGCATGCTAGGAGGCTGAGGCAGGAGGATTACAGGTTTGAGAACAGCAATGGTAACCTTGCAAGACCCTGTCTCAAAATAAAAAATAAAAAAGGGCTGAGGATACAGCTCAGTGCAAGGCCCCGAGTTCAATCTCCAGCACTGCAAAATCTAAACAACAACAATAAGTTCTGTTTCTAAGAAAATAGTATTTGAAAGAACTAATATTTAAATAGAATCACTAGTTAAGTGCATCTTTAGTTGAGATGCAAATAAGCCAATTATAAAGGTATTTGGACATAAATATGAAACACTGGGTGCATTGATCAATTGAATATATTACCTCTGTAATCAGGCTTATAGTTAACAATGCTTGAGCAATTACTGCAGTCTAGCATTCTTTTACTCACTGAATTTCATTAAATTGTTTAGTCTTTAGTATAATATATTTAAGTATATTGATATCATGAGCCTCATTTTTAAAATTACAAAATGGCATTCAGAAATGATAAAAACTTACTTCCTCCCCCCAAAGATCTGTCCAAAGTTATTTATCAAGTTTTCCCTTCCAAATAAAAAAGATTCTGCCCTGATTTTTAGTAAGCAGTCAGCACGGCAGCCCTCACCAATGCTCAGCGTGGTTAACTTTCTAATAACTCTAGGTCACAGCCACAGCTGTGTAGTTCCCAAAAGCCATCTGTGTCTGTCCTTGTGTGTAAGCTAGCAGTGTTTTCCTCAGATCAGAATTAACCTTGCGTCTGGAGGCAGTGATAGCACTCTGCTTGTGAGGAGGGTGTGGACAGAGCTGCTGCTCTTACCTTGCCAGCCTCTACCCACACTTTTTTTTGGTAAAGCCATGCTAGCTTCCTTTGAGAAAAGTTCATCCCAGTGTGACAAAAAAGGGAAGTCTGAGTGGTCTAAAATAGGCCCATCACACTCAGTATCATGAAAATTTAAATCTTGAGTGAGTGGCATAAGAACAGACAATGACACAAATGAATCATGAGCGTCATCATCCTGAAGATCCTGTCACTGGGTCGGAGTCGCTGCCCACCTGTTTCCGGCAGCTTTGCCTTCAGCTGGGTATGCTTCCATTTCCACCGGACATCCCCAAGCGAAACCCTAGGAAGAGCTATTCTGGGGCCTCCAAATGCTGGCCTTGCACATGATGGTCAGTCAGTCTGCCTGCAGCAAATAATGTACGGGGGCTATCTCTCACATGGCTAAAGGCAGAAGGACAAAAGTTCCCTGCCCTTGAAGACCAGTCTACTTCAAAGCGTGGGGCACAGTCACATACACAAACAAAGCCTCTCCCAACCTCACAGTTCCTACTCAGTGTGAAATGTCTGCTTAATGCAGATACAGGGGCTTGTTGCTCTCCTTCAGGAGGCAGGCATTTCCTGCAAAGGTTTCATTTTATAGGTGGGCTTCAGCTAGAGACATTTACATTTTAGTAGGGAAATGGTACGCACAGCTCAAATGTATAAATCCTATCCCAGAATCCCTTTGGAGAGCCAGTTCAGAGGACAGGTGTGAACGATATGACAATGCTATTACCCCAATGCTGAGTAGATGCATCCCGGGAAGAGTGTAGCTTCTGATTTAGCCACTTAGCTTACTTCCAAGAGCCCCCTTCGGTCTGCACAGTAGTGGAGGAAATGTTAAAATGGCCAGTGATTTGTCATCCTGCCCTCGAATGTGGGAGTTTCACATGAAAGGAAGGATGGGCAATACACCACAGTGATGTACAAACCTGGAAGCTGCCAACTGCCTCCTTCATGAACTAGAACTATGTGGCTTTGACGAGATTCATTTTCTTTTGTAAATTGCACATCTTAGCCACGAGCAGAATCAGGACTTAATCTATGCCAGGATGGATTGATACTGTAACAATGGACATTCTACTTGGATTCTGAGACTACTCTTTAGGAATCAGTCACTTTAAACACTGAAGTACTTAATTTTTTAGCCAGTAATTAAAATATGGACTTTGCCTTGGCTCTAGATAATTATTAAATATTCAAGTTTGCTTTGTGTTGGGTACCTGAAGCTTCATGTAAAAATCACCAGTTATCTTCTGTGTTGCCTGGGGGCAACGTAAAGTTCATATCTGTTCTGTTGTTTTTATTTTTAACTATGTACTGTTCCAACCATAAAAGGTGACATACTGAGTATATGCTTTCTCACAGGGGATGTATTAGCATTGCACCTTTTGATCGTCTTGATATGACATAATGGGAGGCGTGATATGATATATGGTGAATGTTTAAATAAAAAGTGTATCACAGTAAAAAACACACTGCCATTAATTCTCCCCAAACTATTCCTCTTTGCTTCAAACACACTTATCCCATCATTCCAGCCAATCTCTGAAGCAGTTGTGGAAATTCTTTCCTGTGTCTGAATGAGCTGTGATTTAAAAAAATACAGTCAATGCTGCTGCCAGGTGACATCCAAGGGAAAGCCAGGCTCATGAAAACATGACAGTGTGTCCTCATCCACCTTCTTCACTGGATCTGGCACCTTGTGACCTCCGGCCCTCCCCAAGTTCCAAGGGACCGGGAAAGGTAAAGGTTCTCATTCATTCAGGACATCAGGGCTGCCAGGACAGCACAGCCAAAGACATGCTGTGAAGAAGAGTTTCACAGCTGCTCGGCAGGTGGCAAGCATGGTGAGGCCAGTAGTGCGTGTGTGTGGGATTGTGTTTCAAGGGGGATCAACGCCAGGACCTTGCGCGAGGCACGGGTGGCGCCACTGAGAGCTCTCTCTCTCTCTCTCTCTCCTCTCCCCCTGCCCATTACTGCCGATTCAGGAAAGCACGGTGCTCAGAACCCAGGCTCTGGGTTCCACTGCCCCAGATTCAAGCCCTGGCTCCAAAAGCTATCATTTAGAGATGTGAGAAAATTACTCACATTCTCTAGGACCCAGTTTTCTCCTCTTTGGATAAGAACAGTCATTTTACTTTGCTGTTATAAGAAGTGCCTACTAAGAGATTTGACAGAGCTCCTGGCACGTGGTTATGCAGAAATGTCAGCTCTTCTTAGAGCTTAGTTTCTTTTCTCTCATCCATTACATCGAGTTAATTATTGTCTGTCTATGAAATGATTCTGGCTCATATTTTATTCCTTACCATTTCTCAGCCATATTGGTAATGTAGTCCTCATAGACTTTTCCTAATTATTCCCCCATCATGCCACTCGCCTTCCTGTGTCATCTTTGGAGATGTCCAAAGTGAAAGTCATGCATTCTGAATAGAAGCAGGATCAGCCAGGGGAGCTGGAGAGATGAATACCAGGGGTTCTTCCTATATTCCTTTTATCTCATAAAAAATTTATACTTGTGTGCATATCCTGAAATGTACAAAGGTTATTATTACCATTGTTATCAGGGGCAGAGAGAAAAAGGTATTAGATAATGGTCAGAGAATAAAAACTTTCAGTTAAGAGGAGTAAGTTCAAGATACCAACTGTACAACATCATAAGTGCAGTTCATGAGAATATAGTGTGTTCTTTAAAATTATGGAGAGAAGATTTTAAGTGTCCTTACCACAAAAAATGTTATGGGAAGTAATGGACATGTTAATTGGCTTTAGGTATTTCACAATGTATACACGTTTCAAAACATCATGTTATGCATGATAAGTATATACTGCACAATTTTCATTTGGCAAGTATGAAGTAGATAAATACAATTTTAATGCTAAAAATTATCACAGTAGCATAATATGTACTTAATAAATATTCATGCTTTAGAGATGGTTCAATAATAATGTTTTGTTTTAAGAATGGATTTTTCAAAAGCCTTTCATGACATTAATACAATCTCTGTAATTATACATTTGTACAATTAACCATCCAAATAGTTTATCATGTCATACAAAAAATAGTAAAAAAATTGTAATTGCTAACAATTGCTACCAGTGCTCTCGATGACCAGGCCCATTTTCTGCCCAGTTTCATTGCTTTCTTTATACTTTATTCATTTTAATACACATCATTTGCTGCCCTACCTGAGTGTTTTATCCATCAGCTTTCCCTCTCTGTAACAAGATCCCTGAGATAACTCCACAATGAAGAGAAAAAGCCTATTTTGGCTCATGGTTCTGGGAGTTCCAGTCCAGCGTGGCCTGGCCCCACTGCCTTGGGCATCTGAAGAGGCAGCACAACCCTGCTGGAGACACACGAGGTGAAAGAACACCACATATAGCATGACCCAGGGTGGAAAGAGAAAGAGACTGAGCCCCGTAGGCCTCCTCTAGGAGAGCCCCAATGCCCGGAGGATTCCATGGAAGCTCCAAGGGTCCCATCATCTCCCAGGAACCCCACCCTGGGGACTGAGTCTTTAACACGTGGAACTTTGGGGAATCTTTATCATCCAAGCTACAGCAAATATATTATGCAGTTTCCTATTTCTGCAACTATTTCCAACAATTATTAATTTATTTTTGTTTTTCTCTTCATTTCCTTTTTCCTTTCTGTATTCTTTCTAAGTAGATTTTTAGTACTAAAAATGACCCAGGTACTGTGTTAGATACTGAGACCCAAATGTGAAAATATAATTTTTCTGTAATAACATAACATAATAATATACTAAAGGAAGAAACTCACTCATAGTCATGCAATGCTTTCCTGACCCAAAACCTCCATCAAAAAATCTTCCTGTTTTTCCTCATTTACTCCCTTCAAGTAATTTAGAATCGCATGGATCTCTAAGCATTTGGTTTGGATCTACAGGAGAGTCTTTTTCCATACCTACTGTATTTCCTTTGTATTGCCTTCCCTATGTCCCATCTTTTTTCTTCAATTCTCTTCCTTATCCAACAAGTAATCATGGAGATCATACTCTGTAGATACAATAATTGATTACAGAATAACCAGATCAAGCTAAGGTTTGGGATTCCACAAATCACTGGCAGGAAAAAACATTCAGAAAAGAGAAAAAACAAAACAGAACAAAACAAAACAAAACAACAACAACAAAAAACCCCTTTTCTTACAGCTGCATAGTTTCTGAATTCCCTTTTCTTCAGAGCTAAATCTTTTTCATAAATTCCACATTTCTCTTTTACTTTTGCCTTTCCTTAATGTTCAATTATTCCCAATTTCTCTTTCTGAACTCTACTTTTACGCTTGTCATGGATAATGGGGACCATAGTGCTTCCTAGTGTCTTTTAGGCTTTCAATATCAAAGTACAATATTTAATGGCACTAATATTGTTTTCAGTGCCTGGCCCTAAGCAGTGTTGAGGTAAGAAATAGCTGATGATAATACAGTAAGTGGACTTACTCTCCTATTAAAACAAAATATAGCAAAGAAACTTATTACCTACATTATGGAAACCATCTATTCACATTTATAAAGGTAGAACTTTAAGTATAAACTTTCTTCTCAAAAACAATTGGGGAAGAAACCAATTTACCTTGAATTTTTTAAGCTTTCATTGCCCATAAAAGACACTGATGCTCATCTTTTGCTTTTGCAAGGCAAACTTAATATGATTCAACAAAACACTACGAGCACAAGGACAAGGACTATAATCACAAAGTAACTGGAGACTTCAAAGTGCTTTCATATTCATCCGAGGCTCTTATTTCAACTGTACATTGATATTAAGTCATGGAAGCATTTAGTTAAGCAATTAGGTTATGAGGTCCAGTTATGTGAACCAAACATAAATTACATGATATGAAATGAATCACATGTATAAAAAGTCACAAGTCCCACCATGAAGTAGACTTTGAAATCAATAACAACTAAAGAAAGAGTCTAAATGAGAGTAATAGGTCTCAAAAATACCGCATATCATACTCCAAATAATAATATGAATTTTACACTCTTAGAGTTTCCTTCCATTTCCTTTAATATTTCAATACGATTTTAAAAATACAATGGTTGTTAATATTTCCTCCCTTTATTTTGGCAGTTTATTTGGAGTATACAAAGTACAACTGAGTGGTCCTAGTAGAAAGTGATTGTATTTTCTTCTTTCTGTGATAGAGTGCATTTCTTGAGAGAAATTACAAAGTTTAACGCCTAGGAGAAAGAATCATCAGAAGGTTCTAATTGAAATCTGCCACCAAGCGTCTTGAAGCTCAACAGGGACCTAAAAGCAATTCTATCTGAAAACTCTTTGGTATGTAAAGTGAGTTGGTGTTTTCAACTAAGTTCTAACGAAAAAATGTCTTCCCTCAAAGTTCTTTCATTGTTTGTATGTGAGTACTGCATATATCTCTGAGATTACTTTAAATTTACAAATTATATTTGCCTTTACGTCGGCAAGTTGCATTGTTATTTTAAAGAGCACAGAGAGTAGCTATGTTCAATGAATGTTGTCTGCTTTTAGCTATTACTTGTAACTTCAGGATTAACTAGACTTTATTTCCAAAAACTGGAAAATTATTTCAAGCAAAATCCATGTGTCCATGTGGCAGCTATCCTCTAACATAGGCCAACATTCCTTGCTCTCTGGAGCTCCCTGGAGCAGTGAGGTCCCCTCTCTGCTGTGTAAGGGCTGCTCCACCTCCAGTCCCAGCATGTCAGAAGCACTAAAGGCCCTTCTGAGGGTCTCTTGCTGCTCCCCGTGCTCCCTTCCAGGGACTGCCAGCTGCCCTGTCACAGTGGAGGCCCAGGAAGCACTGTGTTGGGCACTCTGTCAGGGCCGGGAGACTGAGCTGCTTGGATGTGAATCCTCCTTCTGCGCATTCTTCAAGTGACCAGAGCTGGAGCTCAAACCCTGTGGCTGCTCATGACAGACTTGACCCAGAGCAACATCGCTAAGCAACTGTCCTTACCCTGAGGGATGGTGTGAAGTCATCTATGTTTCTCTAAGTTGATACGTTTTACAGCAATTTGTTTCATAGCCATAGGAAGTACAGATCTGTTTGTATGTAAGGCAAAGAGAGGATTCTGAAAGAATCAGAATGTTCCTTTGGCCATGAGAAAACCTCAGTGTGTGGCAGTCTAGAAACTCGGTCTGCCAATGGATGTGCTAAGGGCAAACGAAAGAGACAAACATTGCCCCAAGTCCACCTGGCTTATTGTGTACCCAGAAATTGTAAACAAGTTGATGTATATAACAAGTAAACGTGTTCATTATTATTATGATATTGCCATTACTTCCTTAAAAAAATGAAGGAACAATCAGCGTTATTTTGACCAGGGTTTTATAAGAACAACAACACTGCATAAAGAGAATTGTGAAAGCCATGCTAAATGAATAACACATTTCACTTGCAAAATATTAGAATGATTTCATCCTTTTCTTCGGTGAATTGACAACCCTTTTAAATGAATCTTTATAATCTTGAATGAGCTAAAGAATCATGGAGAATTTTATCTCCCTTTACACTTTCTTTCCTAATGTCCTTTGGAGACCTTTCTGCAGATTTCCAGGATGTAGGCTCTAGACACATGTTTTTACCACCTTGGAAGGTGGAGAGAGTTAAATATACAGGATAATGTTTCATTACCTATAGTTCTTTAACATTGAATATGCATGATGAAAACTCAGGCACACCTCAGAAAAAATATCCTTTTTAAATTATTTTCAACTCAGAAAAGTATATAAATCGGTATCTTGGAGATTGATAAAATAAACATAAATTTCTATTCTTATTGTATTTAGTGCAAAATCAAATTAGTTGTTTTTCACAATTATTTTATCTCCTTTAATTTTCTATTTCTTTCTGTAGCGTTTTTCCTCTGTCTGATGTTCTCATGTTGTGATTAGCATCATATTTGTCTATCTTTGTCTTAATATACAAGCAAAACTTGGAACAAATGGAAGGGAATTTGGAAGCGTGCACAGCATTCTAGGACTCGCTTTAAAAATGAATCTAGAGGGGTGGAGCGAGATGGAGTCTCCGCTGGGCTGAGGGTCTCCTTGGCACCCAGCTGCCCTTGCAGGAGAGAGGGAAGAGTAGAAGGCCACTGGCCTGATTTTAACAAAACAAAGACTGGCTGCGCTGCGGAAGGCCTGGAGGGAAAAGGCCCTGGTCCTCTCCGCCAGCCCCAGGCAGCTGGGTGTGGAGAGAGGATAAAGGCCCAGATCCAGATCGAGGCCCTCACCCGGGGCTTCCGCGGGAAGCCACTGGGGCTCAGCCCAGGCCGAGGGGTTCCAGCGCAGGCCGGGCTGCAGGCTCCCACCCAGCAGCAGGCAGGACAGCCACACAGGCTGGGTTTTGGAGCCCATGCCAGGGGAAGCGCAACCGGCTGCCTCCTGAGTCCCCATAGCCTCTCAAGAGCTTGGCATCAGCAGAAGTGAGTAAATACCCGGCTCCTTTCCTTCCTTCGTGTAAATAGTCAGATTGTTACCACGGGACAACACAAAGTCAGATTTCAGATTGATTTGTACTAGTTACCAAGGAATAAAAATCATTATATCACACTCTGACATGAGCCTAAATGCGTGTCTTTCACCACAAATATGCCTCTCTCTCTCCTCTCTCTCCTCTCTCTCCCCTCTCTCTCCCCTCTCTCTCTCTTTCTCTCTCTGTCTCTCTCTCCACACCTGCTCTCTCTGTTCTCCTGAGTGCTGTCCAGGTGTGGAGGGTCTGATGGGAGTTGAGAATTTCTCAGGGACCAGGGTGTCTGGGTTCTTAGAGGAATAATGAGCAGAGCCCCTCAACAAGGCAACCTTTGGCCCACCAAAATGGGCTCTGAACCTGAACAAGAAACTTCTTAGGGCCTTTCAGCCATTGAGATTTTTAGAATGAATGTTTTTTCATTTGTGTGTTTATTTGTTGCAAGAAACAGGCATTTACCCTAATACAGGGACTAAAATCATTCATTAAATCTGAGCTATTTCTTGTCCTCTTGGGTGTGTGGCCTGCGGAGTGATGGGTGGAAAGCTTCTAAGGAGGGTACGAGAAGAAAAGCCAAACACGAATTACACTCTGAGTTCAAGTTTATATGTCTTTATCATGAAATAATTATAAGGTATACAAATATTAGAAAGCAGATATGTAATGTTTCATTATTTCAAATCTTGCTATTAAACACGTATCTTCATAACAGTTTGAAAATTGTTAATCACTTACTTGGAAATATCCCTATGGAATATTTATTGCCATTATATATCTAGACCTGCTTCCAGTAAATTAATTTCCATGTAAAATTTAAGTGCATTTCATAACTTGATTTATACTTTCTAGTTAAATCTAGGAGTCTATGGACTTAGGAATAAATTAGAACATAATTATTTTGTAAAAACTCAGTCTAACAGTCTTTTAATATGTACTTTGAACCAAGATATTCAACTAAATATTTGTGAATTATATTATTAATTAATTTTAAAAGTAAGTCTGATCTAGTAATCCCTTAAACACGTACATTAGCTGCAGTTCTCTGAGATAATTTTATCCTTAATGAAAAGGTTTATCTTCAGAATCAAATAATTCTGAAACTGACTGGATCTCAATTTTTTAATGTATATTTTTTTCACCAAAACATCTTTGTTTCCATGTTTATCTCTGGTAACATCTGTCATTCTGTTAGACTTCACAAAAGACACACAGGGCATGACATACCTGAGTTGCTGCTTAAAATACAAATACCAAGGCCCATGCATTCACAGACCTCCTTCCACAACCCTTTAAATAGCAGCTTTCTTGAGGGCCCTCACAGGAACATTCTGGCCAGATGCTTCCTCCAACTTGTGGGATGGTTCTTACGGTAACTCCAAAGAATCCTCTAGCAAGGCATCTCAGGAGAAACATTTTTATATACATGTTCGAATTAAGTTTTGAAAACTACAGAGTTCTGGTACTTTGCAGTCTGTTGCTCTCTGTCATGTTGAGCTCTGGGACATATGGATAAAGCGAGTGTAGGCTGCTCCTGAAGTCAGAATGGTACCATAATCAATTTCCCTATAGCAGCTAAGATGCTGAAGTGGGCAGCAATGAAGCACGAACATGCACTTTGGAGAGCTCTCCTGTCTATTTTATTAATTAGCCAAGAAGTAGGAAAAAAAAGTTAAGCATATAAAAAAGCATTAAGGTAATATATTTCTACCGTGAATTACCCAAGACTAATCTTTGTTTAATTAATAGACTTTACTATTACAGAAGTTTTACTTCAGCGAAAAGAATGAGCAGAAACTACCCAGTTCCCAGTCTTCTCCATCCCCACAAACACACGGCAGTTCCCTGCCTCTTCCATAGCATGATGAAACCATCACCACTGAGTACCCACTGCTGAGTATCCACTGAGTACCCACTACTGACACAGTATGTAACGTCCACAGTTTATATTATGAGATGCATGACAAGCACATACCCTCACAATAACAGACCGAAGAGTTTCACTCTCTAAAATATTCGATGCTCTACTCACTCACCCCTTTCTCCCTTTACCAGGCCTAATCTTTTTACTATCTCCACAGTTTTGCCTTCTCAGAATGTCATAAGTTAAATTAATAAAGTCAGCAGCCTTTTTGCCTTATTTTTCTTAGCAATATGTGAACATGAAAGGTTCCTCCATGTCCTCCTCTGATAGCTCATTCCTTTCTATCTCTGAATAATATTCCATTGTTTGTATACACAAGAAAGAAATATCCATCCGCACACTGAGGACATTGTGCTTGCTTCCAGGTTTTAGCACTTATGAATAACATTGCTGTAATGAAAAACATTGAGGTCTTGGTGTGGACACAAGTGTTCAACCCCTTTGTGTAAATACCAAGGACCAGGACTGTGGTGAGTTCGTATGGGAAGAGAATGTTTAGTTTTGCAAGACATGCCCAAAATATCTCACACAGTGACTGTTTTACTTGGCATTCCCTCCAGCAATGGAAGACATTCCCACTGTTCCCCATCCTTGCCAGTATTTGGTGTTGCCACTGTGCCTAATTCTCCCCATCTAATAAGTGTGTGATGCTATTTTATTGTTTTATTTTGCAGTCCCTTGATGATATATGGTGTTGAACAACTCTCTCTATATTTATTTGCCATGTACATATTATTTTTGGTGAAATTCCTGTTCTCATCTATCAGGTATAATTGTTTTCTTAAAGTTGACATTTAAGATTTCTTAATACATTTTTAATTCCAGTCCTTGATTAGATATGCACTTTGCAAGTATTTTCTTCCAGTGCTTCGCTTGTAGGACATGGTTTTAAATATTTTAAATTCTTCTGTATTCTTTTACAGAAAAGGTATACTATATGCTTAAGAGGAAAATTAGTAAGTTTATAAAATTAATATCAAGTTCATATGATAAATAAGTAACTATTAAAAACACCATGCCCTGCGTATAGCAAGTATTACATAAATGTCAATAATATTTTATGTTGATTCAAAAATGTAATGTTTACATCATTTCAAATCTTTTTCCATAATATGATTTTTACCAAGCTTAACACAAATAATAAATTTGATAAATTTTTGTGACATAGAGTACTTTTATTTTCATGAAATTAATCTAAAAGTGCTAAGAAAATGTCTAGATGTGATAGTTTGGGTTCAAAGTTTACAAAGAAGCTCATCTCAGAATGCTAATGTAACAAAACTAATGTTTCACTTAAATGTAGTGGGGCAACTAAGTACTTTTGTAATTTCATAAGGATTGAGCAGGGATCCTACTGTGTTGACAACAGAAGTGTTTATGAACATGGAATCAATACATAGTCTAGAAAAAGGCAGTTTCACATATTTCATTTGTAAATTGTTCACAAAAGGTTCTATTTAGTCTTTTATGAAAGCGCTTTTACTTTAGGAAAAAAAATCAATGTTTTTTTTGTCACTGAAATGTTTATCTTATAGTTCACAATGACCTCAATTTATTTTCTGAATGCTCTTATTAATCCAGAAGTTGAGTAGAAAAGCACCAGGAAATAAAGTTCATTTTGCTGGCAAAAACAACAGTGGCATGGTTTGGGCAGCAAACTGAGAGACTCCTTTCTCCCTGCTACTGCCTGTTCTCTTCTGCCAAGAGCCCGCTCTGCCTCACTGCAGGAAGTACTGCAATAAGAAACGTCTCCGAGTTACACTTCAGTCCTTTACAACTTTGAATAGGTTCAGTTATTTAATCATCTTTCTATACTTTTGAGACAAATTATTCTTTCTACCCATTTTTCTAAGTTTCACAGAATAAACATATTTTAAATCCATTTAACACATTTTTTTATATCAGGCACTGTTCTAGGAGCTGAAAATGTAACCATCAACATGACAGACAAAAATTTCCTCTTTGATTTTCTACAGGGAGGTCAAAGAAAACAATTTTTAAAAATTGAAAACATAGTTCTGCAGTGACAAAGGAGGATGTAAAGAGAAGGGATGGTTCCTGGTTCCAAGGATAAGAAGTGTGTGTGCCAGTGGGGCAGAAGGAGGACGTGTTCAATTTTACACAGATCAGTAAAGGAATTCCTCAGGGAAGATGCATTTGCATAGTATCTGAAAGTTGTTGTGGATTTTGTGGGTATCTAGAGGAAGAGCATTCCAGGAACTGGTAAATACCCAGAGGTGAGAGTGTACCTGGTTTTTCAAAAATCAACGAGATAGGGAAGGTAGTCAGAGCAGTGGAGACCAGGGTGCAAGGGTACGTGGTCAAATGGACAGTGGTCACCCAATAATGTAAGTCCTTGTAGCCATTGCCAGTGACTGGAGCTTTATCACGGTGAAGGGGAACCCATTGGGAGGGCCTGGGCCAAGCAACAGAAGTTCAAGATAGTTATTTCCAATTAAAGAAATAATCAAAGAAGCAGATAAATGGTGGAGTTGTCCTCAGATATTAACTGCATTTATTGTTATGTGATGTCAGACAATGCTTTTGAAAAATCCCTTAGCTTTGGTTCTTTTTCTCTGTGAAAAATATAGGTAAGACTAGAGCTACAGTTAGTTCAGAAGTAAAATGCTTGCTGACTATGGGTTTGAACCTAGCACCTCCACAAAATAAGTAAACTAAAAACAAATACTACAAACAGCTCATTTAACTCAAAAGATACATATACTGGCTGGTTTGGTTCAAAAGAGCTAGATACTCAAGATATTTATTCTCTGCTTTAATGAGGGGAAAAATAAATTTAAACATTAAAGATGAGTCACCTGAAAATGTCTATATCAGTGTCCCAAGAGAGAGCAAAAGGATGGCCTGAGAGGAGGGCACACTTCTGGATCAGGTGGGCAGGGAAACGCTCCCAGGAGAGGTGAGATTCCCAGGAGAGGTGAGATTCAGGCTGAAACTTGATCCAAGGGCCTCATGGGGCGGAAGTCTGTGGAGCTGAGGAATGAGCTGAGCTAAGAGCAGCTCTAGCACGGGTGGGGTGGGGTGGTGGACGAGGATGCAAGGGAGAGGACTGCAGGGGGTGGCCACCATCTACCAAGGGGTCCCACCGAAAAAGCAAGGTATTAGTTTCCTGCAGACGCTGTAACAAATTATCATAGAATAGCCTCAGATTTTATAGTTCTGGAGATCAGAACTCCTAACTTGAGTCTTGTAAGCCTAAAGTCAAGGTGTTAACAGGGCAGAAGAAAAAGCTGAGGCCTACTTCCTGATGGTGCTTTCTGTAAGACATTTCTGATATTTCACCATAGCTCTCATCCTTAGTTCTTATAAAGGAATTGCTTTAATTTGTATTGTTAGTTTGCGAATTTTTATGGTAGGATTCAAGATGATAATCTAATAACAATTTTCTCAATAAAAGGATATTTTCATTAAAATGAACTGGCATTACCTTGTCAGGATGTCATAGGAAATGAGTCTGACTAGAGAGAATTAAATCTGAGAGAGGTTGATAACTTTACTTAGAAAGTCTAGCTTTAAAAGCTTAATTTTCTCTTTTATTGTGAAACATCTTAACCTCTCTCTGAGCCCAAGATCCCTATCATGAGCATCTTCCCACTCTGAGGATATACTTCTTATGAGATTCTTATGAAAAACTGGAAGGAACAGTGATGAATGTGGTGAGAGGGGCTTGAGGAGAGCTATCTTCCCACAGGAGACACGGGGACAGTGAGATCTGTTATGCATGATTTGAGTATAAACATTACCAGTAAAAGGAGTTGCAGATGGTTGCCTTAGTTACCTTACCTTATGACTGAGGAAGAGGAATGAGCAAAATAGTGCTCCTTCCCTCTCACAGAATGTGGATTTCACCGAGGGAAGAAAGTGAACACTGCAGTCTTTGCAGGCCTTTGGGACTCTGCTGAAGCCACCAACCGTGCTGTGTGCAGCCGGGAACAGGCGAGAAAATCCTTAAAGAAATGGGGGACTGTGACCCCACAAAACGTTCTTTACAAAATCAGTGGGAGGGTCACCCTGTGCATCACAGCTGGCTAATGCCTTTCTTAGATTATCGTTTCCAGTTTCAATATTTTATCTTATTCATTTTAAGATAAAGCACTTGTCCTCTAATTTTAGAAATTCTTGGTGATACTAAGAAATAATTTCTCAGAACAGGAATTCACAGAACCTACACTGTAAATCTCCCAAAGGTGGACATGGTGTGCAGTATTTCTAAATGTATGGAGATATAAAAATATGCTGAAGATCATCTGCTGGGATTATCGCTGAATATACTTAGTAAAATCCTTTATAATACCACGAAAGTTCATAGTGCTATTTCCCAAAAACGTCAGGCGTTGGATAAAAAATGACAATGAGGACTGGTGACCACTCTTGGAAAACAACATTCATGGGAGATAGAGTCCAATTGCAAGACTGAAGAACATAGTAATGAAGACTATAAAAATAAATGAAGGAGGTGCTATGAGATAGAATAGCAAGGGGTTATAAATGGAGAATGGGAAATGGCAAAGGCCTCTTAAAGGAGAAAAATAGGCCAACTAAGAATCCACGAGATTAGGTATAGTTTATGGGAAGGAACTGTGAGATATTGGATGTTTAAATGCAGGCATTTTTTGAAAAAATAAATGCTATACTAGAATTTGAACATTATCTTGAATGAAAAGAACATGCAAATGCTTTTCACTTAGTAAGCAGCATTTTCAGTCCTTTGCTTGAAGCAAGATATCTGGGACCTTAATTCCTAGGAGTGCTGGAATGGAGACTCAGGAACCAGTTAGAGAAAAATTCAAAGACGTAGAGGCTTTCAAACACCAAGGCAGTAGAGCAAACAGTGGAATTGGCTGGATTTGGCGACTGTTTGACTGTGAGTGAGTAAGGAGAGAGGAAAAGAAAGTGATAATTGAGCTTTCCAATATGGGCCTCTGAATGGCATTGCCTACCACTGATATTGAAACTAATACCAATAACTAGGAAGTACAGATCGCAAAGTAACACGTTATAAATTCTAAAAGACAGAAGGTATTTTGAATACAAGCTACTAGTTATTTTCTCTTTCCATTTTATAAAGTTTGTTGAAATTTATCTAGCTTAGAACCTGTTAATTTTCCTGTTAGGTATGGTAGGAATTGTGGTATTAAGGTGAGTGTAATGCAAATGTCAATCAACTGACACATGGATAAAAAGAAACGACAAATATCTCTATCCTTGGTTAAAGGAATTTCTCATGTTTAAATTTAAGAATTTGGAGCTTGAAATACAGCCAAACCTTCATCCCTCATTGGATCCAGTATGAATCAGTGTAGCTTTCCCTCCAACTTCCGACCCTACCTAAAATATTAGATCCACCCAGTGTTTGTTTTGTGCAAGCCAAGATCAAACATCCTCTATTACTCTCAAGTTCTTTCATGGTGAGAGATTGCTAAAAGTTCACAAGACTGAGTTATATATATTTGAAAGTCAATGACTGTATTATAATATATGACCTCAAAATATATTTTCTAATAACCTTACCTCAGTTTCATACCCTTATTATCTATGCATACGAACTACCTGAGGTACCTGGTGAAATATGTATTCCATGGCTCTCCTTTCTGGTTCATTACCTATTACAGAGTCCTAGGAATCCGTAATTTTAATAACTCCCTCAATGATTTATGACGTAGGTGCTCTCTGTCAAGGAGAGCAGTAACTTTAACTGAAGAACCATGTTAGTATGCTGTAAAACTTCTCTGTTAAGGTTTTCTATTTTGAATGTGCAATTTGAAGTTGCATTTTAACAAATGCTTCCATTTATTTTTGTTATATTTTCCACTCTCCCAAATATTTCTATTGCGTGTCTTTGGGGACCTGCCTTTTTGCGACTCTTCCTCATCCTTAATGTACATACTGGGGGTTGGACGCCTGGCCCTGATGCAGACTAATGGAATACCCTGTGTGCTGCCCAAAACTTCTCCTCAACGGAGTCAAATCACTCTTGTGTCTTATGAGGAGTATAGAAAATTGGATAGAATACTTGTGAAGAATTAAAGAAAATTTAGCTGTTATTTTGCTACGATGTAGCTTTCAAATCTTTTTTTTGATACAAGGAAATAGGTGAAGTTGCCTAACAGCAACTTGCAGAAAGATCCGCTTCTATCTTTCTGAGTGGAGAACGGTTGTGAATGAAGCAATTGACAGAAGCAAGGACCAAGCCTTCCTAATTACTTTAACTGATTCTTTACAAAAATCTCCTCTGTACTTTGATCATTCTTCAAGAAACTCATACTGCTAAAATGTAAAAGAAGTGAAGTCACCACGTAATCGCTTGAGACCTCAAACTGGAATGCATTTCCTGGCTTTATGAATTTCTGTACATTTTTTGAACAGGTGCTGGTATTTGCTCTGATTCATCAGACCACTAGTTAGAAAGGCTCAGCTGATAAATCCATCACCTTCCTCCGTCATTAAGAGCGGCTGCTGGAATAATGAAACATCTGGCATCTTCCTTTCTGACTACAGGAAGACCTGTCATGCAGCCCCTGGGCAGAAAGATGAGCATACACGTTTCCTTTCTTCTTTCATTCATGTTTTGGAAATGTTGAGCTATAACAAATTAATTTGTTTCAATTGTATAAGATTATATAATTGCACATTTAGTATAATAGGATCTTAAAGGAGAGTCTTACCTGTAAGATTGTAATGTTTTTACTTGTAAATTAAAATTGCTATTAGATTTAATAAGCAATTTGGATAGATAATACAATTCAGGGTAAGTAATAAGATAGAATTTATTCAGGAAAATATATGGAACGATTAATTCCAATGTAAAGGAATTTGAGCTGTTACAGCCCAGGAAATGAATGAAAAATTGACTGAGAATATTAAGTTAAACTTTTAATAAAGCAGCTGAGAAATAGTTGGGACTTTAAAAAGAAAATAGAAAATGTTTCACAACTTGTACACAGACATAGCTATCCGCACTTGAAAAATCTATGTAGTGTTCCGGGCATCACTCCTTGCAGAAAATGAAGTGAAATTGGGGAAAACAAAGAAAAAATGAAGAAAAATGAAAAAATTTTAACAGAGGAACATAGTTTTACTAGAAACTTAAGTTTTTCTTATATAAAGTGAAATAACTAAAAAGGCTAAATTATTTAGAATGAACTAGGAATATCTATGCTACATCTTTCCCCTCTGATACTATAATTTGAAAAAGGAAACTTTCATATTTACAAAATGTATACATTGTAGCAATAATATGAATTCAGAGCTAAGGACTCCATAATAGACTGCCCCTCTCAACCCCTCCCAAGTATGTTTTGAGATAACCTCAAACATTCCAGTGAATCCTCAAAAACTTGACAGAGTGGAGAAGCTGAATGGGAAAAGTGTAACAATTATTATGTGATTAATAGTTAAATTTTGAACAAGAAATAAGTAAAGTCTTCAATAGTAAAACTGAATGAAATGGACCAACCTTTCTTCAAACATTGGAATTTCTCAAAATTAACTCCATGCAAATCAATTCCACTGAATGCTAGTATCTACTATCAAGACATAAAAGAACTCTGTGGCTCAATAAATTTGAGAAATTCTTAAAACTTCTGCACTGCAAGTTTATCAGCGTTCTTAATATTCCAAAACATATTTAAACCTCTTACAGATTATCCAGTATAATCTATACAAGATTTTGTACTGGCAAAGACAAAAACCAATTAATTCTTCTGTACCCTATTTGAAAAGTATGAGGATTGCATGCTGAGAAAAGCCTTCGTGTTTTAGTAATAACATTTTCATTAAAATGTATTTGATCACAAACCTACTTTTTCTCAGAGAGACCTCAGAAATACTTATCCATAGCACAGCTTTATAGTATATCACTTTCAAGCAAAATTTCTCATTCCAGAAACATTTGAAAATTCAAAAATTTTACTAAAAATAAATGTATTCCTTTTCTCATAGCTAAATATTTATTTACCACATATCTTAAGAGAGAAAAGTTATTCCGACACGTACACTATAGATGTATTATAATAATATGTTGGTAGTTATGACAATTCCCAGAGATTATATAAAATGAATAAATCACACTTTGGAGAACCTTCTTATTTGCTGACAGAAGAAGGAAAGTGGAGAATTCTAATGTTTTACCAAATCCTTGAATCGAATGAATCTTGTGTAGTCATCTCATTCCCATTTCAATAATTCCAAAAACCTGTCTGAAAATAAATCCTAATGAAGACATAAATCTTATGGTAAAATAAGACAATATATCTACATGATTTAGGAAATTGGAGAAAGACAAATTAGGGCCCTAGAACCTGGTCATTATATACATTCTCCTTCAGTATCTTTCCCACTCTCCGACACCAATAAAAATCAAACATTAGCAAACATGCACATTTAGATCGATCATTTTAAAACATTTTCAAAGGAGTTCTCAAACTCACACAGCTGTATGATAAAAAACCATGTGCTTATCACCAATTCCTAAATTATCAATGTTTGTCCATTTTGTCAGTATTTTAATCACATTTTTGAAAAATATTCTTGATAACCTCTTGGACTCTACTAGTGACACATACATATGATCAAGGACTTTATATCCTAGGAGTTTATTGATGAATAATCCATAATTAATAGATCCTTAAAGTTCTAGAAGTTATGATAGTATTCTGCTTTCCACTGCATAACAAAATACAATGTCTGCTTTTGTCCTGGTGGAAACAAAAACAATTCCTCTGTATCCCATTTGAAAAGTATGAGGATTATATGCAGAATAAAGCCTTCTTGTTTTAGTAATAATATTTTCATTAAAATGTCTCCAAAGATTTTTGTACCATATATTATAACTATAAGCAAGCCTCTGCTATACTGATTTTTATAATTCCTAAAATCGTGAGTTTGCTATGAAAATTTATCTTTAAGCTTTTTAATTACAACAAATCTTTTGGCTGACAAAATATTTTAAGTACATCCCTACAACATATAATCATCAAGAATGAAACTTGAACATCCTCTTCAGAAGATATCTGAAAATTCTAATGAGTATTATTTATCACCCTGCAAAAAATGCTTATAAAACTCATTCCTACAGCAACTAAAACAAAATTAGCTTCGACTAAGGGATGATGCTACTATTTTATTTTGAGAAGATGAATTCCATAGCAATATTCTTCCAATGTTTATTTTCATAAAATCTGATTAAGGAACTATCTGTCTAACTTTTAAGTAAGAAGACCGTTATTTTCCTTATCGCTACCATTGCTTATATATTTCAGCACCCACTATATAAGTTAGCAGTAGTCAACTAGGAGATTTAATGTTTTATGTTTATTCAAATAAAATCCTGGAAATAACAGACTAAGGAATTCAAAAATATGGAAATGATTGAGAAATAATATTAATAGATCACATTTTCGAGGAGCTACTTGGTGTAACAATTAATATATTCTTGTCACCCTCAAGAAATTAAAAATATTAAGTGATTTTCATAAGTCACAGATAATAGGAAACAGACAACAATGGATACACAGATACATTTTAAAACTCAAGCTCTTAATTACTCATCAAATTGCCTCTACTGTGAATAGCTTTCCCATTCATAATGATAGTCTTCTGCTGAGACAATGCCCATATTCGAGTGTAACTCCAAGTTTTGGCACTTTTAGCTGGGGCAGGCCAGAGCTCTTTGCATGAATTTATTTAGGGACCCAGAATTCTTCCATATAATGTCACTGCCACCATGAACCTGAGGCTCCCAAGTTGGCCGTGTGAGAGGAAATATACAAAATATCTACGGGAAATTTTATTGTGAAGCCTAGTGACATCCATAATTTCATGCCCACATAGCATTTCCTGACATTTTGTGGCACATTTCCTAAAAGGATGGGTTTAAGAATATAGTTTAGCTCTATGAACCAAAGAAAAATTAAATGAATTTCCTCAGCTTACCATTATTCACTGCCATTACTCTGGTGAGATATCTAGAAATAATCCAAAATGTATCTACTTTGACTAAGTTTGCTTTTATGCCACCTAATATGATGAGAATAACATAATTTATTTCAGATTGTTTTGTATATGACGTATTATTAAATTAATTTTGATTAATTTTCCTGCTCTCCTTTGTGGTCAGTCTGATCATTTCCAACCCCTCAAGCTAAAGTTCTTCACCATTTTCTCTTCCTTTCCAATTAAAGCTCTTTTCTACAAATCAGTGCTTTAGTTTTAATTTTCATTATCACTAAAAGTGAGGACTCATGCTAGGTAGTGTCACTCTGAACTCATCCATGGTTGAATCCACAGATGAGCATAGTGGTCACCTCTGAGCCGAAGGAGAATTTTGGGGGATATTTTAAAATTTAAACCATGACGACTCTTGACATATTTATAGTAAACTAAAGCAGATTTTCTGAGATTTCATTACATTTCCCTTATAGCATTTTGTGTTATAACATTTCATGAGTAACATATTAAAAGAAATATTTCTTTGTGTATTTTTTAAAAAGTCATTGAAAATAAATGCAAAAAATAAAAGGCACAATTATACTGAGTAGAATTCTGAAAAGAGCAAAATTTACATTTGGATAAGACACTAAGTAATTTGTTCTTATGACAGTAGCTGAACTTTAGTGAAAAGCATTTAATTACATATAGTATTTTTCTATTTACTGTTTTAATGTATTATTACATATTGATAGTATTATTTTGTTTCATTCTAATGAGAGCCCTCCTAAATAAGTGGCATTATTTATCAATGTAATCTCCATTTAAGAGGAAGAGAGATTAAGGATCATAGAATTCAACTTCAGCTTAATAGGTTTACAACTTTTACAGTAGTAAAGATTACATCTATAATTTAGGGATTAGTGTGAATATTTTAACTGAGGCAGAAAATTTTGCATCAATAAAAAGATTTGAATTTCACAAGAAATTATATAAAGGATAGATTGGGGTAAATACTTTCAATATACACGATGCAGAAAGAGGAAAAGAGAGGGAGGAAATTTGGTATAATGTCTGTAAAAATAAAAAGAAGTACCTTATAAAATGGCAAAATAAATTGACAATGTGTAGGCAATTTAAAAGTAATCTAATCCAAATCTCCAATGAACATATTTACAAAAGAGACAATTGAAGAATATTTAGGGAAATAAAAATTGAAAAATACAACACTAAAAGCTATTATTGCTCATTTTTAAAAGAATAATAAACAGAAATACAAGGAAAATGTAACCCCATACGTTGTTAATAGAAAAATAAATTGTTGTAAATTTTTAATAATTCAAACCAGCAATATTTATTAAAATCAACCTTTCAAATATCTCTGTAGTTATATGTCCAAGAGTAGAAAAGCATAAAAAATTCTATGTGAATGGGATCCTGAATTTTGTTCACATTTTAAAGACAACACAAAATTTCTGTTCACATATCGTATTAGTGTACTGAGATTTTCAAACTAAGGCGCCTATGCAATCTTAATTTGAAAGATTGATCATCGTAATATTGGGGGAGGGAATATAATTTGTGTAATGTTTGAAATTTTATAATTAACTTACATTAGTTACACAGAAATCAAAACTGTTTTACTCTGAGAAAGCGTAACATTAATTCTTATAATTGTAAACAACTATGACAGATACGCTACATATTGGGAAGAAGGAATCAATTCAGGATCAAAGAGTAAGAATAACCTTCTAGAAATCCTAAATTAAGTCAGAATACTAGTCTTAATGCCCCAAATTGCCCTTTGAGTAGGGCGACAAATTTAAACCCCATGGCTTGGAATAATCAATTGCAAATTAATTTACGTATACAGTAGAAATGGCTCTAATTTCAAAGTGTGTTCTCAATCATTGTCATCAAGTTTTTTATGCATTTACAAAATATCTTGTTAGAAATCATTACATAAAATTAACCAAGTTGGATCACACCTATCTAGCTAGGGTTCTAGTACTCAATGGGCAAGTGCCATGTGGGAGATGTACCGACCCGTTCTGAGAAGGCCTGAGTGTATTGAGAAGTGCTATCCTCCAGTTTATATGGTGAAACATAAATATCTTAAGGCAATGGAGGAAAAAGCTAAGTCTCTTCTACTCCTCTGCCACCATGAAACTCTCTGGGAGACCAGATCTGCAGCAGCACCGACATCTGTGTCATTAAATTCTGTTAAACGGTCAGGTGTTCTCATCACTCATTCTTTATGTTTGTGTCAGCCCAAGTAATCATACTCAGTATTAATTTACAGAGTCATTTTTCAAATATTCTCTTGACTCTTGATATCTATACTGGATTTTAATGAGAAAATATCATTAGTCTTTGTTCAACAGTGAAACCCTAATAAAGCAAATGTATTTCTACATGTTCTTAGAAAATTATTTCTTAATAAGAATTTTGAGTTTATGAAAACTAGAACATCATGTGGCATCTCTCATCAAAAAATATAACCTTTCTCATCTCCATCTCTGATAGCCACTTAAAATCTTTTGATATTTTCAATTGTTTCCTTCAAAATGTTTTTAATAGCAAAAATATGATATAGACTACAGGTCTATATCAGTATCTTCTGTTTCATTACACATTAGTATTTGGCTCTTCATTGATTCCCAGCATGACAATATCAGCATAAATATACTCCTATCTGCTAAGCATGAAGGTAGAGCGTGAGTGTACTCAGTACCTTAGACTTGCCATCACTTCCCTGAAGCAAGTAGCAGAGTCCTATATTAAGTCTTCGGGTTATCATCCTTCTATTTTTCCAACAACATCAAGAACACTGAGAAGTATTTCAATACTGTAAAAGCACAATAAAACTTTCCCCCCTCTTAGCTACTCTTTTACTCAGCAGACTGTCCCAGATGGATAATTTTACTTTGAAAATTAATGACCCTGTTAAGAGACTCTGACAACTACTTTAAACTGTCTAGAACTGTATAGTAGATGCAGTCAGTTGATAGGGCTTGGGAGGTAAAGTGGATTAATGTGAACCAGAAATGCCCATTCATCTGGACCCAATCTTTTGAAAATTCTGTCATCTACAAATATGACACGATATGACATCATTCCATGAGCCAAACTAAAGCATTCTCATCCACTCCTAAATTATATATGTATTATTTTACATTTAATTACATAATTTTAACTTTGCACATTTTTGAGTGTTTAACCCATTTATAATTTTGGAATATTTTAAAAGACAGGATTCCTTTTTTTTTCTTTTCTTCCAAATGGTGTGTTAGCCAGCTTTCCATTACTGTAACAATTGTCTGAGTTAATCAACTTATGAAGAGAAAATGTTTATTTTGGACAAAAGTTGTCAGTGCATGAGAACTGCAGCAGCGTGTTAAGCCTGGGGCCGCACGTCACGGTGGGAATCCGTGGCAGAGAAAAGGACTCTTCTCATGGCCAGAAGCCAAGAGCCTCACAATCTCCTCCAAGCAGGGATCCACCCTGTCCTACAGGACTCCCCCTAGAGCCTCCCCTATCCCACCGCTGCCTAGGAGCCTCCTCCCCAGCCAAATTTCACTTATAAGACTGCAGCACATTCCACACTCAAATGGTAGCAGCCTGGGATTAACCAATTGTGCCAACATAATTTATTAAGCGAAAAATCCTTTCCCACTCCCCTCCAATATCAGCTTTCACATTCACTGCATTTCTGTGACTAAGCAACTCTCCAACAAGCAACTGACCCACTTCCATTAAATAACCACATGGGCTCATTACAATGCTTTTGAAATAACTTTTAGTACCCAGTAACACAAGATCCCTCACAGATAAAAGAAGGAAAGAAAAAAGTACTGTACAGTGAACAGCTTTGGTATGAAATTGAAAGTGAAAGTTTGTAGTCCTATTATCCAGGGTCAGGAAAATGTAAAACCCTCTAAGATATCCATGGATACTTCTCATATTTAAAAATACAATTGGAGTAAAAAATGTCAGAATTCCTGGTGATTCACATCAGGATTCTATGGAGGAATTTAAAATGCCTGCTTAGTGTACACGGCAGGAAAAGAGTTACACACAAGTACAGCCTCTCAAGCCAATGAAATTGGCTTCTTTAGTAAGAATGTTGGCAAATAAACTTATACAATACAAATACCCTCAAAATATTGTGGCTTTAAATAATTTTAAGATTATGTAGTTAATTATAAGAAATATCCACATATGAAATAAAGCATCTTTAAACAGAAACTCATATAAAGTACTGTGTAATGTTTGGAAACCTTGAGAAGTATCACCAGTCTTAATCCCATTTAGAATTCTTTTCTTTTCGACTTTCTTCCTTTTTTCCACCTTGCTCTTGCTGCATTTCCCCAACTGAGCGTCTGATCGATTCTTTCTCAGTTGGGAGCTTTTATTACCTTGATCTAAAGTCTGCCGAAATTTGCCTAAACCTTTATAATAGCTGTCCTTCAACTCCAAGCGTTGTGCCACACATCTGAGATGTCTATCTCCTCCCATCTTGTCTGTGTTCCATCAGCTCTTGGTCCTGGACTAAATAAGAATACACAACAAAGGAAAAATTACACATTCTGATCAGTGTCTGGTTAAATTAATGCCTTTCCCTCCTGGTGGACATCGTTGCGATGACAATCTTATTCAGGATCACCATATGCTCCATCCTCACTCTCTACCACTACATAACTAAGGGCTATTATGATTCAACCATTTCACACAAAACGTCATGCATGAAGCATTAAAATAAAGGCTTTTTCTCATTGTGGAACACTGTGAATCTTTCATCTAAAAGGAAGACAGACTTGTCAAATACAAAACCCCATTCAGTTCAGGTCAGTTCTGTACGAAAGCATTGATACTTTCTTAGGATTAATTTGAGGCAAAATTGTGAGAAAAGAATGACATTAGAATTCAGCAGTACTTGCCTAAAGATTCAGACACTGGTGGTCACATCTTCTCTCAGGAACTGTTGCCAACATGCTTTGGATTTGTAGACATATTGCCAGGGTTGTTATTTTTCTGTGGCGAATAATAAAAATTCTTGTTTCCACATTGAAAGTAATCTTTTCCACATCAGAGTAGTGAGAGTCTTTGGCAAACTTTTAAAGGCCTAAATTAATGTGCTTCATTCATTAATAATTCTCCAAACACCAAGAACAGTGCCTGAAATATGAGGTATTCCATACATTTTTTCAAATTAGTGGAGACATGAGTATTTTTATGTCCTTTTTTATTACCAAAGGGAAATAGTTTCTAGGACAGCTGGTCTACATAGCAGTAAAGTCTGTGGTAAAAGGAAATACTTCTCTGAATAGCAATAACTTCCTTCTATGATATTTATATGTACCTTGGGCTAAAGTGGTATTGTAGCTTCCTAGATTTAACTCTCAAATCGACACTGTGCCTGCCAATTAGATATATAATAAAAGTTTTTAAATAAATGAAAGCATATACAAATGAATAAATGTATGATAAAGACAAGGTTCAAATCAACTAGTATTTACAATATCCATGAAACAGGTCAACGTGCCTGTTTAGTTTATAAACGTAGGCATAATTTGCATGATTTTAAGGGATGAGTCAAAATTGGCAATAATTTCTCAATCTTGAAATGAGTCCTCCTTAGAGACAGAGACTTCGTAAGATAGAGCCAAATATGATCTAATTTCTCCTACATGGGCAAGAGGTACAAGGAGCCAGCAAGCAGGTGTCTAAAACGTCGGCAAAGAAGTAAGAGCAATAACACCAACAGTATTCTAAAGGCCACAAGAAGGACAAAACCCATTTTCTTTTTCTTTCCTTCTTCCTATTTTTCATTCCTTCCTCTCTTTCTTTTTTCCTCTGACATTTAGCCCACCCCTGTGTTAGGGAGTGAAAGAAAAGGATTGGTATAAGGTAAGCCTTCCCAAAGTGATCCCAGCCAGGAATGTTTGATAGGGAAGATGGAAGCCATCAACTTACTGCTGATACCTAATATTTACATTTTCCTGTTGTTGCAAATTATATTATCATTATCTATGTCATTTATCTTGGGCAAATGAAAATATTTAACATATATAAAGAAAAACAGTATAAACGTGTATGTGTGCTTATTTACAAAGAGCATTTAAAACTACTTACTGTAGAAATGAATATTTTTGAGCACCTGTACAGAAGAACATAATAGCACTGGACTTTCGATCAGAAGTCTTAGAGATCCCTAATCTTCAACAACTAACTTTGGTTTATTTATATGATCAATATAAAGAAATGGCTAAATTACCTAATCGATAAACCTGCAGAACTCTGTGTATGAGGTTTTGGGACAAGGCTATTCTGTATCAGAGTTTAAAAGTGTGGAATGTACAGTGAGCCCAGTAATACTCTCTTCTCTCTTACAGAGATTTGTAAGTGTCTGACAGTGTGTGGGCGCTCAGTGGAAACTGGCCCTGTGTAACGCGCTTCTGGCATACCTCAAGATCCTTCATTCCACCTGGAAGAAAATACTTCAACAGGCACCGGGGAGAGATTCACAGGAATCCTTGCTCCTCGCCGCTGTCCTGACGTGCTTACATTCAGCCTCAGCGTCTCGCTGACTCGCCAGGGACGGGGCGGCCGAGCTAAGGCAGCGGTGCTCCTGGAAACCGGAAAGTGGGGAGCCCGCAGCCCTGCAGCGGGATGGAAGGTCTCCGCGCCACCTTCCAAGGACCAGCAGCTTTCCGCGACCCGACCCTAAATCCTTTCTGAGCAGCTGTCTGGCTTTTATTCTTCGAAGCACCTCCCATCAGAGTCTCCCTGAGGATGAAGAATTTGGAAAAATGCTGGAAACAAACTTCAGGTTCCAGGAAAACGCTGGTGTCACTTCTATTTATCTTCGTATCTTTACTCCAGTATTTAAAATAACATTTTGACTCAGTAATCTTATTTCTGAGTTTACGGTGTATCACAGTTATGTAAGCTAACAGCATGAGTGTAGCATGCTGCTACTGGGGATCGAACTCGGGACCTTCCACTTGCGAGGCAGGCGGCAGAGCCACTGAGCTACATCCCCGGCCCAATAATAACTTCTAAGAAACTGAAAACTTGCGGGTTAAATTTGAATTTGATAAAATATAATATAGTAAAATAATATAATATATAATATATATAATATAGTAAAAACTAGGAAACAAATTCAGTGTCCTTGATGTGCTAATACATTGAGTTACTTTTATCTTTTTCCTTTTTTCTTTTCTGCACATGTGATCTTAAGAACTGGGTAGACGCAGTTAACTGCAGTCAAATAGTAGTGACTAACGTGTGGCCCTCTAATGATGACCTGAGTAATTGTGACCCTTTTAACCCTGTCGTCTCTGCTATGCCCTCCCCAGCACACAGTTCCCACAGCCTTGGGTTTGATTTGTCCTTCCAGCACATACTTCTTACTTGTCAATTACATAAGTGTTTTTGTGTTTTTGTTTATTAAAAGCACACAAGTGTTTTTTCACTCCGCAAATTAATGTTTTTCAGTCAGCATTATGTTCTTGTGGCAGACACATGTGAGAGACAGATAAAAGAATATTGTTTATATTTTTCATTCAGGGTTGTACCATAGCTCGTGAATCCATTCCTTTACAAATGTATATAGAAGTTCTTTTGAAGTTCTTTAATTGCATAACCAATTTTGCTAAGACTATTAGGATAGCTCCGTGCTTTGCTTTAAAGAGGTGAAAATAATTCTCTAAGACACAAATCTGGAAGAGAATAGAGAGGTCAGAATCTATGAACTGTTTTTATATTTTATTGCCAAGATTCTCTTCAGATAGCTATACTTGATTATTACTATAAAACTCTCTCAAGATAGTTAATATTTATTCACCTTCCAGCCACACTGGGTTGGTATTGGACTTTCTCATGTTTACTGAGCTGATAGATGCAGGGTTTTGCTTCACTGTGTTTTTTCATTTTGTACATTTGAACATAATACCGTATACTCAGTAGTTTTTAAGATCCTTTTTTAAAATTAGTTTTCTGTTTGTACCATTTATTGATATTTAAAAAGTCTTGTAAAGAATGACTTGAGGATTGTCCTAGTGTATCTTTAATGTTATTTTTTGTCTACTATGCAAGCCACACATACTTTCCTAATGCTATTCTTCACTTTAACACAGAATTCTACTTCATTATCTAATTTAATACAATCAAATCTGGACTTACTTGTTCTATATGAGTAGTGTAGTCCTTCATTTTGTTTACTAATTCCCTCCCAACTATAAGATCATAAAGATATCCTTCTATCTTTCCTTCTAAGAGTTTTGCAGTTATCTTTATATTTTGTGTTGTGAATATTATATTCTGAGATGGACATTATTTCTGTGAAGTACAGAGCCACACTGAAGCCATAATTGCCCACTACCCTCCTCGGTAAGGCTGTGCACATATGAAATTCTAATACATAAGATGAGAATTTGTCTCAAGGATCCCAGCAATGAAGCCTTGCATCCAGTGTAGGCCCTGAGCAGCACCACCCCATTCCATATGTTGATGTGCAAATAAAAATAAGTGAAATTTATGCAAGTAAACACGGAAATTACAGTCTCACTTGATACCCTTATGATTATTTCATCTTATCTATTCTCCTAACCACTAAAACAGCACAAACAAAAATGTAAACTATTGTTCCCTAGTAAAATTTTGATTTTTCTTTTCACACAAAAGAAAGTGAACAGTGAGTCTTTATAACCAGTGTACACATTTGGTTATGCGTTTTAAGAAACATGATTTTTCCTAATCATTTTGTGCACTTTAACATCCATAAAACTGAAGGAAGAAAAGCCTAAAATCCCACCTAAACTCAAAATTAACCATATTTTTACATTTATGACAATGCTTTTGTACATTGAAAAAACATTTGTTTGAGACTTTGTAAAGTACTTTGATATTATTTTGCATAATTTTTTCAAGAAACTCATGATGAGGAATATATTTTTTTAATTTGAAGTTCAGGAAGCTAACTTTCTGAGGAGTAGTTTAGTTTGCTCCAAGTCAGGAATCCAGCAAATAGCAGAGATGGCACTAAACCACCACTGGTAACTATATCTAGCTTTCTGCAAGCTTTGCCGAATTAAATGTTCTAAACAGAAACCAGAAGAGCATGTGCTAATCTGAGAGTTGGCAGAATATGATTACAAAATATCCCAAGAAGCAAGATAATGAAGTTCTGCTTAGGATACCAGTACTACACAAGTAAGACTGAAAGTATTTAATAGTGTTGCTAGTTAATGGTCTCACTATTTAATATTGAGATGAAAAGCAGGAAAATAGCATTTTTGCTCAGCATACTATAAATGCATATGGGTTTTTAGAATGCAGATAGAAGGACAATAAATTTTGGCAAATAGATTTTATACCTTAGCTTTGTTTTCTAACTTTGTATAAAAAGGGATGTTCAAAGTACACAGTTCTCTTTAAGGAAAGAAGGACATCATTTGCTTTTGTCTTAGAATCACCAGAAGGGCCAAACAACAGGCTGAAGTAATAACTCTGAGCAATGCAATGCATCTTAAGTCACAGTACTATTGAATGCTTACATTGGTCATTATTATTTTATTCATCTATAAAGGGATAGAAACATTACCAAATGTTCTATTTACAGAGTGGAAATAAAGTAACATCTTGTTTTCCTTAAGTGAACTAGCTTACCATTTTTAAACAAGTAATACTTAGGTTTTAGTTGATTTTTTTTAAAAAAAATGTCACTTGTTTCACTTATCAGTTTCTTGGTATTTGCTGCATAATATTTTACTATTATTTATTTATAAATTCCTTGTACACACCACAATGGCTGCAGTAACTAAGTTTTCCTGTCTGTCCATGCACTGACTTAAGCCACTTCACTTGCAATTGGAGGAGCACACACCACATTTGCATAAAGAGAGCTTTGTAACAAGAAAGAGAGAGAGAGAGAGAGAGAGAGAGAGGGTTCTTGTTGAAGCTGGGCTATAACCAGTACACATTTCCATTAGATCTGGACATTACGCACAGACAAATTTCTGCCCCAGCAGCAACATGATTTTGACAGAGTTATTACATCTAGTCTTTCAATACTCAGTACTGATGGTTAATATTGAAAACAAAATAAAATTATTCCTTTTTCCATGTGACAGGCTGATGAAATATAAATTATCATTACTTTTTACTACTTTTAAAGCAAAATATGATAGGAAATGAAACTACCCTATAGATCACTTTGGAATCTTGGTCAACAGTACCTCATAAAAATGTCTATTGGAAATGCTTGAAATAATTCTTCCCAAATGCATTCACATTAATATTTCTTGCATGATATAAAACTTTTATTCTTTCACTATGAGCAAAATTTCACAGTATTTCATTGAAAGTAATCCTATGATCTGCTGGGCTTTGGCATGGGAACCGCTTTATTCCTGTTTTACTGACATTGGCTCACATAATCAATAGAAGAGTTGAAAACAGTGCTAATCAATTATTTGATTTGTGGTGCCTCATTTAAAAAAGAAGACATCATGATCCAACTTTCAGAGGAAACAGAAAACTACCATACTGAATGCATAGTGAATAATAAAAGCAATACTCAGCTAATTTGTACATTTTGGGGAAGGAAGCCAAAAACAAGGAAGAGACTAAAAATACATGAGAAAGCGGACTTTGAGAAACATGTCAAACAGCCTAAGAGGTCTAAATTTTTAAAATATTAACTTCTCTGTATGATTAATTCCAGAAATAGTAACTGAACACTTACTATATGTTAGACAATGTTCTGGAGTCCGGGAATGGACCAGTGAAAAGACAAATCAGAAAACAAAAATCTTACTCTGGTTGAAAGTACATTCTAGTGCACAGAAACATACCACAGGTAGGTAAAATTAAATAGGGAAATGAGCAGGGTGGGATGAGTGAAACACTGAATTTTTAAAAGATGGTCAGGAAAAGCCTACAGAAGACTAGATTAAACCAGGACTTCAGGGGGTGAGGGAGTGAGACTGCACTATTTGGAGGAATAGAGAGGAATCAGAGAGCAGCAGAAGGAGTCGTCAAATGATCAAGGTAAAAAAATCATATAGACTTTCTAAAATATCACAAGCATTTTGTTTTTATTCTGAATTAGAGGGAAAATTTTGAGCAAAAAGGAGAAATAACCCCACACCTTATTCAACAGTACCATGGGGACAGTGTCGAGATGAATATTGGATAAGGCTGTTTTCAGAATGCCAGTTTGAAAACTCTTTCAGTAACCCAGGAGAGAGAGAGAGAGAGAGAGGGAGAGAGAGAGAGAGAGAGAAGGAGAGTGTCTCTGTAATTTGGAACATGGTAGTAGCAATAAAGTGATCCAATTGTAGATGTAAAGCTGAGAGGATTTGCAAAGTAATCGAATACACAGAAAAATGAGAAGAGTTAAGTGTTATTTCAAGGTTTTAGACCTAAGGAATTTGAGTTGACATTAACTGAAATGTCAAAGAATGTGAGACAAACATGTTTGGTTGGGGGTGAGGAAGAGAGGCTAAATTTAAGGCGTGTGCTGGACGTCCTAGTGAGAATTCAGGACGGAGTAGGACATTGGGCTGGCAGCTAGAATAGAGGAAGGAGAGGAAAATAGGATTTTTTTTAATGGTTTGGTTTCTGAATGGAATAAATCACAATGCCCTTTAGACCAGTGTAAATAAATAAGCAAGAGAGAGCATGATGCAATGTGATCACAGCACGAGGAAGCAAGAAAGGGTTTTGCTACAAACACTGATAGATGGGAAAATGTGGTACAGAAGCTTAAGGGAGTTTTCCTTTGATTGCTTCAAACTTCTCAGTAAAATTTAAAAAGTATGGATTTTGAAGGGGACATTCATGCTCTGAAGAGGGATAAGAAGATTGAAAAGAAAATTACGGTACGAAATAAATCGTGTCGGTGAAGAATGTACACCGAGAAAGAATAAATTTAAAGTGATTGTTCATATAAGTATTTTTCTCCAGGCATGTTCAGCTGCCAAAGTGTAGGTATGGAGGAAAGAATTAGATTTGAAAATTTTATTTATTTATAAGTAAGAGTGTGATGACAAAGAAGAAGACTAGGAAGTTGAGGGTGTATACATTGGGGTGATTATGATTGATCATGGAGTTTGAGCTGAATATGAAGACAAATGAAGATAAGAGATGCTGAAGGGTGGAATTGTGGGCTTAAGAAGTGAGTTGGAATACTGTCCAGGTTTAAACTAATCGGCTGTGTTGACACATGTGGTCTCTCCCCTCTGGCCTTAATTTCTGTGTCATCTTGATTGAATTGATTAAAATTCTAAGTTAATTATTATAATATCAAGAATAAGGTTGAATAACAATGAGAGCGAAGAGTTGGCAAAGAATGAAAGATTTGGTCATTGGAGCAGTGGACACAGAAGCCAAGAGAAGACTGAGATGATGAAGAGCTATGTCAGGGACAGCACTAGAGAGAGTGACAGTGATTTAGGAGTCCTAAGTATCAGGGAATGCACAAGTCACTAGAGGTCAATAGGTAACACAGCAGTGAGGGATAGATGTGGAAAAGTGAGATTGAAATCTGAAAAGTTTAGAAGTGGGGGAGGGAAGTGTGCTGAAGAGGATACTGAATGCCAATGGGAGACTCCCGTGGCCGTTTCTAGACCCTATAGTCTGAGAGGTAAAGGGAAGAAGCAGTTACTAAGACCTGCCCTAAAAATGTATCCAAATGAAGCCCTAGGAGCCGCTGAGAGAGGCAGAGCCTAAGACTCAGAAGCTGAACAGTGTTACAAAGTCAGACCTAGGAATCAAATCATATGGAGTTCTAACGCGTTGATGGGAAAGCCTAAGGGGTCAGGACTGAGGCCTAAGGGCAGAGATGACCAAGGAAAGGAAGACGATCCTGGTTAAGCTGGATACACGTGAAAATATAGGAAAAAATTTATTTCAGTTTTATTTTCTCAGTGTGAGATTTTTTAAATGTATTGTTTTTTCTAAGGCCTTAGAGAAATTTAAAGAGAGGGCTAAAAATTCTTGAATTTATACCATAATGATTAGGACCAACCATGATTACGAACTTAAAAAGCTCACACATCTTAGAAATAATTCAAGATGTCAGTGAATAACTTGTGTGTCTCTTTTATGTCAGTGTTTCATGTGATTAAGTACAGGATTGCTTCCCATTTCCACTCAGCTCTTCCAAGACATCACTTGCCAAATGGAAAAGCACTTAGGGCAAATGAGTAATGGTTTAGATGGGAGATGTGTGATGGGAAGTTATTACAGCCATTATTATCTTTACGAATGCTCAATACAAATTAAACATCAAAAGATATTTTCCCTTTCCTGCATTACTACGTTTTCCTACTCTGATTTCTTATATAAAAATTCAAAAAGAGAATATTTTCTTTTCTCAAATAGTAAATCCATTTCTTCCTTACCCCAGGAAAAAAATATATATAAATTATATGGTACATATCCTTGGAATAATAATTATAAAGATTGCTGAAAATTAATTGATAATTTTACATTGAAAAATACCAATAAACAAGATCTATTAATGGTAAACATAATCAGCAAACTTGACATAGAAGAAAACTTCCTCCATAGATGAAGAACATATACAAAACCTGACATCTAGTATTATATTGATGAGAATCCAGAAGTTTTTGCAGTAGGATAAGAGTCAGTGTTTGTCTCAACAATATTTTCAACATCAGACTGGAAATCCTAGGTAATGGAATAAGGCAAGAAAAGAAAATACAATGTATACAAAAAAGAAAAATATGACTGTCCACAAATACTATTTCCATGTAGAAAATCCAAAAGAATTGATAAAAACCTGTTGGAAGCAATAAATGACTATAGCAGAGTTGCACAAATATTAATATTAAAAGTCAGTTGCTTCCCTCTACACAGCAAGGGCCAACTGGAATTTGAAATTCAAAACATAATACCATTTACCTTAACATGAAAAAATATAAATATTTAAATATAAATATAAAATATGTATAGGAGGAAAGCTACAAACCCTGATTAAACTAAATCAAAGAAAAATTAAATAAATGGAAAGCTACTCCATGTTCATGGATAGGAAGACTCAATATTGTCAGTTCTTCCCAATTTGATCTATAGATACCATGTAATATCAATCAGCAAGTTATTCATGGATATTGATAAACTTATTTGAAAGTTTAAATGGGGGAGGGAGAAGCCTAGACTAGCCAAAATAATACTGAAGAGATAGAACAAATTAAGAGGATTGACACTAGTCAACTTTAAGATTTACTCTAAGCCTGTGTAACAATGGTAAAAGAACAGATAACTAGGTCACTGGAATTAATTAGACCGCCGAGAATATGCCCACACAGACATACCTACCTCTCTGTCAAAACAGCAGAGACAGTTCAATGGATAGAATTCTCAAAAATAGTGCTGGAGCAATAAGACACATCTGCTTGCAGTGCAGTGAATGTAGACATAAACCTTACATCTTTCAAAAAAATTAACATGAATGGATCATACAACTATGCATAACATGAAAAAATATAAAATTCTAGAAGATAATTTGGGAAAAAATTTAGAAGGCTTTGGGTTTGACAGTAGCTTTTGTGATAAAACCCTAAAGGCATGACCCAGAAAAGAACTCACTGGTAAGTTGGATTTCATTAAGATTAAAATTTTCTGTCCTGCAAAGACATTGTGAAGAGAATGAGAAGACAAGCCATAGACTTGTTTTTCGACTTACAAAAATTATATGGCATACTACTTAAGTTTTGAGAAAGAAACCCATCAGTGATTGTTAACCCCAAGCTGCTTTTTGATATAGTGTTAGTTTCTACAGTGTTTCTAAATACTTGATCATGTTTCTGCTGTCACATTCAAAAGTGATGCTGAGTCTTACTCTACACATATCCTTATTGGATGAGATCAACCTCCATTGTATAGAAAACCCAGAAGGGAAACTGACAATTAAAAATCTGACAAAGAGGGTGCTAGATGCAGCAGTTCTCTCTTTGAACTAATTTATTTTAAATTTGCTAGTGGTCCTGACCCACAATAAATTTCAATTCATTTGCAAATGACATTCCTTTGCTAAAATGAAAAGCCACTAATATTTCAATTTATTGTAAGATTAAGAAGTGCAAATTAAGTGTATAAATATATATTGTGAATGTGCCTGTTTTTCTTGTGAAATAAAGGATGCTTTTGCAGGGATATGTATTCTTATCCAACACTCACTTTCCCAGAATGGTCATGCCCTGCAGTGTATTGAGGTCTGCATCTACAATTCCCACTCTGCAAAGTAATGGAAAGGTTCAGTGTAACAGTCAGGGGAGTTCTGCCACCAATTGCCTGTTAATAATAATAGGAGAGCACAGAGGAGATGAGCCACTCCCAGCTCACAGGAGGAGGCTTCCGGGATGCCATACCACCCCTGCCAGCACAGAGGAGGTGAGCTGTGAGGGTGCAGCAGCACCACCCCCCTCCCTCCAGTTGAAATGAAAAGACACCTAAACAAGTTTCAAAACCTAACTTCCAGATCACCTACAGTAACCAGAAAGGGAAATGAAATGGAACACTGTGATACTCAACAACCTGGACTCCCTGAACTGGTAACAAAAGACAATCTGGAAAAAATGAAATCAGAAATAAGTTCTCAGATAACAGTAGAGATTGTGCCCATAGTGCAAGACATGATTAATAAATCTAGAGAGGACACAGATAAAGAAATAGAGGATCTGAGGAACATGATGTAATCCCAACATAGGAAACAAATAGAATCCATAAAACAGATACAAACAGATGCCCAGAGATTAAAAACTCCATTGAAAGTCTATGCAGCAGAATGAACCAATGTGAGGACAGAATTTCAGATATAGAAGATAAGATTGCAATTAGTGACCAGGAAAAGAAAAATTGCTTTAAAATTGTAAGGGACCACTAGAAATCACTCCAGCAGCTGCTAGATGATCCAAAGAAGAATAGCATAAGACTGATCAGAGTCAATGAAGAAACAGGAGAGAGTGCAGATGACATAAAAATCTGTTCACAGAAGTGATGGCAAAAAACTTCCCAAGCAGGGGAAAAGAACTTGACATACAGATAATGAGGCATACAGAACTCTAACTAACCTTGATCAAAAAAAAATCTACACATAGGCATATAATAGTAAAGATTCCAGAAACTCAACAGAAGAACAAAACTCTACAAGCAGTGAGAGAAAAGAAATAAATCACATACAAAGGAAAGCCCATCAGAATCACAGCAGACTTCTCAATGCAAACCCTCAAGGCAAGAAGAGCTTGGAGTGATGTATTTCAAGCCCTAAAGGAAAACAGCCTCCAACCCAGATTGATGTACTCTGCAAAATTATCTTTCAAAATTGATGGAGAAATAAGATAGTTTCATGACAAAGAGCACCTTAGGAACTTCATGAATACCAAACCAGCACTCCAAAAAATTTTAGACAATATCCTAGGAAAAGACAACTAGGATCACAACCCAGGGAAGCCCAGCAGAATGAATCCATAGGGCATGACAAGAAATTAAATGCAAAGGGGGAGAATTCAACAAACAGAAGTCATGACAATGATAAATCAATATGTACGAGTTATAACCATCAATGTTAATGGTCTCAATTCACCAATCAAAAGAAATAGACTGGCAGAATGGGTCAAGAAGTAAGATCCAACAATATGCTGCATACAAGAAACATATTTAATTCAAAAAGAAATGCATAGACTGAAAGTTAAAGGGTGGGAAACAATACTCTATGTGACAGGCACCTGAAAAAAAGCAGGAGTAGCTATTCTCTTTGCAGATCAAGTGGATTTCAAATTAAAATCTGAAACACTCTGGTCCCAAGAATTTCAGATAAGGAATAGTCAACTTGTATTTATAAATCTACTGTGAACATGTATTTTCATTCCTCTTAAGTAAAAATTTAAGAACAGAACTGTTGGTTCTTAACAGTAATACAAGAAATTTCTATATTCTTCTCCAAAATGGTTTTATCATTTTACATTCACATTAGCAGTATTAGAAAGTTCTAACTGGTTCACACGTAAGCTGACATTTGTTCTTTTAAAACTTTTAACTTCATCTCCCTAATGAGTGTATAATATGATCTTGTTATTGTACTGATTAGTATTTTTCTGATTCTAGTGTTGCACACCTTTCCTTGTGCCGGACTGGCTATTTATCATCTTGTGTCTACTTTTTAATTGGGTTGTCTATTAATGAGCTGTAAGAGTTCTTCATATATTCTGGTCATAAGTTATATGCATTATAAATATGGTCTGTTTAAGGACTACTTTTCATTTTCTTAACGATGTCATTTAAAGTTCTAAATTTTGGTGTAATCTCATTTATTAATTTTTTTCTTTTATACATCATGTTTTTATATCCTAGAAAATTCTTGCCTACCCTAAATTTAAAAACGTTTTCCCTTACAATTTCTTCTTAAAGTTTTACAGTTTTAGTCTTTCATATTTAGGTTCATAGATCCTTTCAAGTTATTTTTATGTATGGAAATAAAGGGTTGAGGTTAATTTTTAAAATAGGGCTACCAGGTGTTCTAGTGCCATTTGCTGAAAACACTATGCTTTTCTCTGCTCTTGAATTGAGTTTATGTTCTATAAAAATTGTTATTATTAAATAATCTTTCAAAACTCAGTGGACCATATATGTGTGGTTCTATTTCTAGATTCTCTGTTTTATTCCAATGATCTACGTCTTTCCTTACACCAACACTGCCTTGATTAATGTAGTTTTAGAGGAAGTCTTAAAATTAGATAATAAATGTCTTCCAACACTATTTTTTTTTCTTTTTACTTTTCTAGGTACTTTGTACTCCTACATAACTCTTAAATTTCAATATCCAATTCTTCATTTATAGCAAGTATACATAGACCTGAATTTTTATATATACCTTGTGTTTTCTAATCCTGCTAAATTCAAATACAAATTCTAGGGGCTCCTAGAGATTTCTTAGTATTTTCTCTGTAGATGATCATTTCATCTACATATAAAGATTTTACTTCTACCTTGCCAATCCTGTGCTATTTGTTTATTTTTATTGCCAGACTATTTTTGTTTGGGCCTATGTTTCAAAGTTTAATGGACAGATGAAGAGTAGACATATCTGCCCTTGTTCCCCACCTTAGGGAGAAAGCATTGTATCTTCTCCATTCATATAAGGCGTTTTTGCTGGAAGTATGGAGTACATGTCTTATCTGTTGAGAAGGTCCTGTTCTACTTCTAGCCTCCTAAAAGCCTTTACCATGAACAGCTGTAGAATTTAGTCCAATACTTTTTCTGCAACTACTGATAGGATCATCTGGCTTTTTCCTTCCCTCTGTTAAAATGATGACTTATGGGGGTGGATCTTCCAACGCTGAACCAACCCTGCAATCCCTAATAATAAAACCACTTTCTACATACTGCCAGATATGACTTCTAATAGTTTATTTTGTTAAACAAATTTTTACCTGTGTTACTTTTTTCTTCTATTATCTTTGTCCAGTTTTAGTATTAGCACAATGTTGATTTCCTAAAATAAGGGGAGAAGTGTTTTTTCTTTTTTCTGCTTTAAATGTTTGATATAATTTATCAGTTAAAATGTATATGTTGTTGTTGTCTTATAGGTAGGTTTTCAAGCTAGGAATATACTTTCTTTAATAGGTGTTATTCAAATTTTATATTTCCTCCAGCGTTAGTTTCATTAATTTGTCTTCCAAGGTACTTCTTAGAAGTTGTCAAATTTATTTCAAAAAAGATTTTTAATGTACTTTCTATATTCTTTTAAATTCTGTAAAATCTGTGGTAATGTCTTCTAGATCTTGATATTATAATTTAAATATATATAATTGATATTGTGTAATAGGAAGAAAAGGTCTAAAGGAGCAGGGGAAGTGGGAAGGGTAGGGGAAAGGAAAGAAGGGCAAAGAAAAAATATGACAAAAGTATAAAGTGGAAACAAAGTCTTTGCACATAGGGACAGGTGGAGGGGGTGAAGGGAGGGCAGGAGAAGGGGGAAAAAATACAGTTTACATGTAAGCTAAGTAACCCAGAGCATAAAACTGCAAATTGACACAAATATTTTCAGTTTTTCAATATATACTTAATAATTTTAAGTAGTTTACCATATTAGAAATTTTAATATCAGATAATTTAGTAGTGAAAACATTAATGTATCCTGGGATTACAGGATACATTGTTCATTGCCATAAAGATTACACAATTATTGTCAGCATATATCACCATGAAATACACAACTACATACTTCCTATGTATTGAACACTGTGTCTTATCAGCAACATGTGACTGAGAAGCTCTGTTTCATAAAATGTTTTTCCAATTGAAGATTTTAAGGGAATTTTAGCAAACTTTAGGGCACATATTCTACAACTTTAATAAAAGTGACCAATAAGTAAAGTTGTACCTGTCAACTAGACATTTTTATTGACCATACTTAATCACTCATTGAAATTTTCTATTAATGAATCCTGAACAAATCTTTCCAAAACTACTACATTGAAATTATTATGCTAAAAGAAGAAGGGACAAATGTGAACAATATCTGGTGGTCACTGCCCTACATCTGTTGAGAGATACAGTCTTATAAAGGCAACATTCATAGTACACACACAAAATGTTGCTGAAATAGAGGATAGTTTTCATGTAGAAGATGCTAGATGGATTATAACATTTGGAGGGGAATGTTCAATCCCAAATGAAGAAAATGGTACCTAGTGAAGATGGTAAAAACATTTCTTTGTTGTTGTTTGTTTGTTTGTTTGAAACAGGGTCTCACTATGTAGTTCAGGCTGGCCCTGAACTCACCTTACAGCCTAAGCTGGCTTCAAACTCACAGTGATCTTCCTGCCTCAGCTTCCTGAGAGCTCAAATTATAGGCACTCCCAGTTAATGGTAAAAACATTTTATCTTTGAGTGACATGCATGGCCTGCCTCTGTATATGTTTTATGATATTGACAGGAATTTGGGAAACTCTTCCTGACAGTAGAAATAAATCATTTCTATATATTGAAGCCAAGAAAGTAAATTTTGTGAAATTTTAATATGATAAACTATAAAATCAGTATTTTTGGCACAGAGTCATTAGCAGATTTTAGCAATCTATAAAAACATTTGTTTAATGAAGACATATTTTACACACATCTTTCACACAAAATAGATCATTTGATTTTTCCAGCCAGCCTTATGTAACAGCCAAAGGAAGAATGATGACCTTCCATTCCATATAAGGAAGCCTCACCTCAGAAATATTAGAAGAATCAGCCAAGGTCATTCAGGGAATAGAAACAAGCATGTCCTGATTTCAAAAGCAGCTGCTTATTACCATGCCATGTCCGTCTACCTACAGCTGTCTTCTATATTCAAATTTCAGGTTTTGGACCAGGAGTACCCTTGTTTATGTAGAACATTTGGATGCATCATTAGGTTATTTATTGAACACTGACCTATTTTGCTAATGTGGGCATTCACAGATATAAATGTCCCCATAGGACAATTTTCATTGTGTTTCATAGATTTTGGCATGTATTACTGCCATTGTCATTTGATGCTAGGAACTTTTAAATTTCTTCTTTGATTTCTTCTGCTACCCATTGATTATACAGGAAAGTTTTATTTAATCTCACTATCTTTGCATAGTTTCTGTGACTTCTTTTGCCATTGTTTTCTAGTTTCATTGTGCTATCATCTGATAATATGCTTGAGATTATTTCAGTTTTTTCATATTTATTTAAACATGCTTTATGGCCTAAGATGTGATCTATTTTAGAGGAAGTTTTATGTGCTATTGAGAAAAACATGTATTCTGTTGTTGGATGAACTATACTGTAGATATCTTTTAAATACATTTGTTCAACAATGTGGTTCAATTCTGATTTCTTCATTGATTTTTTTGTCTAGTTGATATGTTTGTATGATTGAGGTTTTGAAGTCCCCTAGTATGATTGTGTTGATGTTTTGCTGACCTTTTGTGTCCAGTAGTATTTGTTTTGTGAAATTGGGTCTGCCAGCATTTGATGGATATTTTGATTCACAATTGTTATGTCTTCCTTTACCAATATTAGTGACTTTCTTTTTCTCTTCTGATAAGTTTTGGCCTTAAGTCCATTTTGTCTGAAAATATGATAACTGCTCTTGCGTGCTTTGGGACTCCTGCCTGGAATATCATTTTCCTTCCTTTCATTTTCAGTGTGTTTCTTCATGCACAAGGTTTGTCTCTTGCAGGCAACATAGAGTCGAGTTTTGTTTTTGATCGAATCTGGCTCTTTTGAGTGGGGAGTGAAAACCATTTATTACTGAAAGAAATCTGCTGAATACTATCATTGATTTATTTTTCTGTTGCTGATTTCTTTATTCTTCTTTTTGCTTAACTATTTACCTTGCTAGATGGATTCTCTCCTTTGGGCTCTTTGGTATCATTGGCCTTTTGTTTCTGTTGCGGATTCTTTCGAGTACTTCTGCAATCCTGGTTTGGTACTCACAAACTTCATAAGGTGCTCTGTGTCATGGAAAATCTTTATTTTTCTATCAATTTTCAAAGATAATTTTGCAAGATGTATTATTCTGGGTTGAAAGATGTTTAATTTTAGAACTTGAAAAATTGTACTCAAAGCTCTTCTGACCTTTAAAGTTTATGTTAAGAAATCTGCTGTTATTATGCCTTTTCTTGATGATTTTCTCTAATAGCTTTTATTATTATTTTATTATTCTTTCTGTGTGCTGGATATCTGGGATTTTAGCTATAAGGTTCTGGAGAAGTTCTTTTCTGATCATAGCTATTTGGGGTTCTATATGACTAATCTACCTGTGGGTTAAATTTTTCCCTACACAGGGAAAATTTTCTGCTGTGATTTTTGTAAATAGAAATTTTGTACCTTTTGTGGCATCTCCTAACCTTTCTTTTGCTTCGGTGATTCTTAGGTTATTTTTCTTGTGTCATCTAAAATCTGTCAGATTTAATTTTTCATGGTTTTTTGCTGTTTTTCAGGTGCCATGAGTACATGATCTGCCGTATCAACCACATTTTCTGGTTCTGACTCTTTTCTCGTGTCGATCAATTCTGCTGCTCATGCTTTCAACAAAATTTTTTGTATCCTGGATTTCTGTTTGATATATTTTCATGGGCTCTAATTCTTTACTAAAATGGTTTTTCATATTTTTCATCACCTTGTTTAACTCACAAAACTTTTTGTTTGTTAAGCTCACTGATAATGTTATCAAGTAAGTCCTTCATTGGTTGATTTACATCCTCTTTGAGCACACTGAACAAAATGTGTTTATGGCAAGGACAATTGAAGAGTGGAATCCCTACTTTACCTTGCAGTTCTTTGTAAAATTCCCCATAAAAATCAGATTTTCTGAAAATAGACACAGTATAGAAGACTGTAGGTAGTGTGATTCCAGATCAAAATGAGTTCCTGGTAACAGGCCACAAAACAGTTCCTTACTTCTCTCTAAGCAAAGATCCTTTGAATTGGAAAATAATCACTGCAACAGTAAGGAAGTATATCCTTGCATGTTTTTTTAGCTTTCCCCTGGTGAGCAAATTTGTGGAGCAGAGCTATCTTGCTGGTACTCTCTTAAGGAGATCAGAAAGCCTGGCAGTAGCAGAATCCAATTCATAAGATATAAGGCACAAGTCTAATTTGGTATTCAGTGAGGGTCTTGTAATAAAAACGAAAGGTTTTCCATTAATTTAGTCATTCATTTATGGAACAAAAAGTTATTGATTTCATACTAAGTAATCAACAACACTAGGACTGGGAATAATGGAGAAAAATAAAACAATTTTTAATGGATTCACTATCTGGTGATAAAAACAAGTACATAAACAAACCTCACAGTGGGTACAAAAGTGGGGTCTCAAGTAGTCTTTACACTCACAGGACACCGAAGAGCACAGACAAGGGTACCTCACCCCCTGAATGATCAGGACAGGTCTCCTGGATGATACTCTGAGCGGAGCCTCAGAGGATGCATAGATGTTTCTCTAGCGGAGAAAAGGGAGACAGGGAGGCCTCCCTCATGTACATGCTGCAGAGAGAGTTACTACTTTCCGCAAAGGCAAAGCTCTCCTATTGAAGCTCAATAATGGTTAAGTGAGGGGAGCCAGAATTTGCACAAATGGCCCACAATTAAAGTGTTTCTCTAAAACCAGTATACAAACAAGAAAAAGGAAAATATAGCAAGTTTATACAACTTTCAACAATTGATTCTAAATGTACTTACAACCAACTTCTTTGGAAATGTCTTCAAAGTAGAGCGCCTAGATGTGATCACAGTCATTGCACTTATTTTTATTTTTTAAATGCAAGATATCTAGCGGAGTCATACCTAAAATACTTTAACTTTGCAAGAATATTGTACAGCAAAGAAAAGTATGAAAGAATATTTTTGGCGATGAATGAGTTAAATGGATGTTTCTAAGGAGCTATACATTTTACACATACATACTACATACTTGCAGGCGTAGTGATACAGGGGAGTGGAGTGGCAGAAAGCCCAGGGGAAGAAGAACACGTATTTTAAACACACTGCAGCACACCTCAGGGCCACTTCGTCTTTCCACTGCCACCAGCGCTGCATTGTTAGACAGGGCGCTTTGACATCACACTCAACACACCACGCACTGTCCGTCACCCTCCGCACCAACCTGCCTTAGTCCCTGCTCGTGCGTGATCCTCTGCTGAGCTGTATCCCCTCTTTCTACTTCCTGGGTAACTTGGGACAGATCAGAGTGGCACTTAGTTAGTGATCTTATACATGTGCTAGTGTGCCTCACTGTCATTACACACATTATTTTGGGCTAAAACCATTAATGTTGTTTTATTCATCCGTTATTTCTATCAAAACGTGATTCTGCCTGAACCAGGCACCTTCAGAAACCTGCCGTCTAAATGTACCCTTGGAAACTTAACACCTCTCAGAAATCAGAGGACATTGTGGTTTCCCTTGGGATTCCTGGGATCCCATGAAGTGGTGAGTTCTTAGTAAGGCGTTACCTTAGTAATTTGTGGGGAAATTTACTTTTTCCAAGGGGTAAAAACGTAGGAATGCTTTACTGGTTAAAGAATAGCAAACATTCCAGTTTTCTAACAGATTTTGGCTGGTAATATAGAAGTCTAATTCCGGAGGGCACTGAAAGCATTTGAGATAATGTGATGTGGAAATAAAATGTCCAGGTAGATTAATACCACAATTATCAGAAAGAAACAAACTGAATCAGTGTAATAATTGCCATAACGCATTGCCCAAACATATTTTTCCACCTTGATTTGTCTTCATGGATGCTCTGAATTATCTGCAATTAGATTACGGTGGTGAAGCTCAGGCCATCCAAAGTCTGCAGGAGCCACGAGTGAAACTAAGCAGAAGCCACAGACGACAGCCCACTAAGGCAGCTCATCTGTTCAGCCCCAGAGCACAGACAGAGAGAGCAGACAGCGCCAGACACAGGCTCCGTGCCACACTCCGCAACCAGCAGAACTGAACGACATCTGACGGATTTCACACCTGACTGCACACACATAGTCATGGCTTCTTCCTTCCTCCTCCCTGCCCTCCTCTGTCCTCTGTTCCTCTCTTCTCTCTTCCCCCCCCCACCGTCCCCCTTTCTCTCCCCCTCAGCACCCACAGGTGACTCATAACTACATTCAACTTGGACACCATTCCTACACTGTGAAGCCGTTTTGTATTTCTTCAGCCTAAAGTAGCACCCTTGTGTCTGAACATACTGGAGATTTATTTGCTTTTGAGCATCTCACCTCTCTAAATCATAATTCCTGAATAATTTGTCTTTGGGCCACAGTTGCTTCTCAGGACATCTGTGGGGCCTGAGCTCTTTGAACATCTGCAGTAGAGTTCTCGTTTACAAATTATACTCCAGATTTATCTAGAGACATTAGGGCATCTAAAATATGGACCCAGCACCTGTCTGGGGACAGCTCCCATCACCAGTGCTTTGGAGCATGCACAGTCTCACTTGTGAACCCAGATCATACATACATTAATGGTAAGGACATAAAATGATCTAACTATGCTTTAACTAGGTTGGCAGTGGCATACAAAACAAAATATACTGATCATGTACTATTGAGCAATTGCACTCTTGAGCATTTATCCCAGACAGCTGAAAACCTTTGTTCACACAGAAAGGAGGCATGGGAGTATTCATATCACTTATTCATAATAGCTCCAAACCGGAAACAACTCAGGTGTCCTACACCTGGCTTCCTTCTCAGACCCGTGGCACCCCTGTGGCCATGCCACCGTGTCTGTGCAATGACTGAAGGGAACAGTACACGGACACACAGAGCAGCTCAGCTGGCTCTCAAGGAAATTATATTCTGAAAAAACTCCAGCTAAAACAGGTCACCTGCCGAAGGATTCCAGTTATAGACAATGAAATAACAAAGCTGTAAGGGTGGCAAGAAGAGCAGAAATGGTCCGGGCTGTGCTGGGGAAGTTGTGTGTATTCAGGGACAGTATGAGGGCCCACAGTACAGAAGAGTCCTGTATCCTAACTGTGATCTTAGGAGCCTCAGTCTACACTGGACAAAATGGCACAGACCTGCATGTGCAGACGTGCACGGTTATACAGATGTTGGGCAGGTAAACTGGATGAAAACTGAATGAGATCTGTGATTGGAGTGACAGCAATTTCCTTCTTTTTTTATTATTTCATTCAAATCTGGGTAAAGAGTACACAGGAATGTACATTTTTTGCACAACTTCCTGTGAATTTATGATTATGTAAATATAAAATATTTTACAAGATATGCTAAAAATAAAAGTATTGCAAAGCATCCCTGATTAAAATGAAACTTTTTTTGCAGTACTAGGGAGTGAAACTTAGGGCTTTTAGATTTTTTTTAACTTCTTTTATTTGTACATTTTAGGTATACAATATATTTACATTTATCATTGGGAACTTGTACCTTTACATGATGCATCTTGGTTCTTATTTTTTTCCCCATTCCCTGCCCTCCCTTCACCCCCTCCACCCTTCCCTATTTACAAAGACTTTGTTTCCATTTTTTCCATTTCTCATAATTTTTCCTTTCCCTTCTTTCCCTTTTTTATTTTGGTACTAGGGATCAAACTCGGGTCCTTGTGCTTGTGAAGCAGGCAGCAGAACCACTGAGCTAAATCCCCAGCCCCTCCTTTCCTTTCCTTTCCCTTCCTTTCCCTTCTTTCCTTTCCCCTGACCCTCCCACTTCCCCTTCCCCTTTGCCCCTTTTCTTCCTATTTCACATTATCAATTATATATTTCAGTCCTTATGTACACTTTCAGTTTCTCACACTAGAGAAATTATTCAGTATTTATGTATGTGTGTCCTATTTATTCACTTAAGATTATCGTCTCAACGTGCTATAAATGTCTCTAATTTATCATTTTTTATGGCTGAGTAGTACTCCATTCTATAAAAAAAAACCCACACTTTTCTTTATCCAGTCTCCAGTTGATGGGCATTTGGGCTGCTTCCAAGCTTTAGCTATTACAAACTGTGCCGTTATAAACATGGGTGCACATATATCGCTGTGGTATGATTCTTTTAATTCTTTGGGGAAGATCCCCAGCAGTGGAATAGAGGGGTCAAATGGGACTTCCAGTCCTAGTTCTTTGAGGTATCTCCATACTGATTTCCACAGTGGTTGCACCAGTCTACACTCCCACCAGCAGTGGAGCAGGGTTCCTCTTTCCCCACAGCCCTGCCAGCATTTGTTATTGGTTGATTTCATGATAGTGTAAGGCTTTTAGATTGAGCTACATCCAGCTTTTTGTGTTTTCTATTTTCTGAAGAAGGATCTCTCTAATTCACTAATGTGCTTGGTATGGGGTCAAACTTGAAATCTTTCTTTTAATCATTTTCTTTTCTTGAGGATAAGAAACCTGACAGGGCAGAGAACTATTTTTATTTGTTTTTTGATGGTGGCCTGAGAAGCCAAAAAGAATAAGCAAAACAGTAGAAATGCATCCACGTGTGCTGGAGTGAGCACTCTGAAGCTTCCATGTACTCAGTCGCACACAGCCGCCAGCTCTGATAAATGACCATCAGGGTGGTGATGGTTTTGGGGAGCCCCAGCTGGCCAAAGTACATTCATCAGCAGATATTAACATCACTTGGAATTCATGCAACATGAGCAGCACTGTGGCAGTAGAGGTTCCTCAGTTGTAGGCAGACAATGGTGTTTAAATATTTATTGTATAATAGCTGTGATAAACTCCCCATTCCATGGGGTGGGTTATTTTGTTACTTTTCTTTCAGCTAATTCAATAGGATTAGTTTATTGTTAGTATACGCTTAACCTGCAACGTTATAACTATAATATCAGGACCTATTCATAGTGTGTAAAGTGGTGTACTAAAGATCCTTATGATGTTTTCCCATTTAAAAAACAATAAAGCCTAAATACATGCCCCTGACTAAAACAGAAAGGTGATTTTGATACAGAATAAATAGTAAATCAATCATATCCCTTGTGATTATTTCAGAGATGTTGCTATGTTTCACCAGAATTTTTTCTTGGACATTCAAACTCACAAGTAAAATGGGAAAATGGGGACATTTAATTAAGAATCAAGATATTAGATTTTTAGAGGTAGTTTCATCACCATTTGTCATTTTTCAAATCTCTCTATCCCTTTGTTTCTAAGTTTCCTTCTTATAGAAATAACAACTCACTTTGTAGGGTTATCGAAAAAGTGACCAGACAGTAAAATGTGGATGTTTTGCTTCAACCACACATTTATTGCACTATTAGCCCATTGAGCAGCATGATGGACATTCATTGGCTGAGTCAGATTGTGGCGCATTGGTTTGCACTTTGGGTGAAAGAGGAAACATGAAGTAGAGAGGTGGTTGGTTGTTCATTAACATCACCATGAAACCTGGTCCTAAAGGGCTCTTTAACTAGTGCATTACTGAAAAACTCATTCATCAATAACTTGTATGAGAATCTAATAATATGAATGTCAAGTTTAAATGGCAGGGAAGCCAACAGGTGAGTCACATATATGAGATCAGTTACTCCGAACATGGGTAGGACTGAGAAATAAAAGTGATTAAGATAAAACTGAATAAAGTTTAACAGAACCCACGCAAGTGTTTTAGATCCTTTCCCAGAAATCAAATATAAATCAAAACAATTATATAACACTTCTTGGTAGCCGTCCTTCCAGAGGTGTAAACTTAGCACGTCATCACATAATGTGGCTGTGGAGCAGAGCAATAATCTTTGCATTGTGTCCATAAGAAGGAAGCTGCTAGTTGTATTCTACACTGGTTAGACCACATCTGGAGTAGTGAAGTTAGTTGCTGTCCCCGGGTAGGGGACTCCAATAAATTATAGCACACCAAATCATTGAATGAGGCAAAGGAACTGAAATCAGGCTATCAGAGGGCTGTTAATGTGCATGAAGATGACAGGGAAAATAAAAATGACAGGAAGGGATGACAAAGTATTCCAGGACATACCCCGGGGAGGAGAGATTGGATTGGGTAACCCCCCAGAGCCAAGTTTGAGATAAATAGTTTTTGAAGTGATATAAATTTAAATTTTTCTTTACCAGCTGTTCTTCAAACAAAGATCTACTATCCAGAATCTATAAAGAACTCAAAAATAATCAGACCTCCCAAATTTAAAGACCCAATTCAAAAATGGGCATCTGAAATGAACAGACATTTCTCAGACAAAGAAGTAGAAACAGCAAATAGACATGAAAAAATGCTCAACATCACTGGTCATTGCAGAGATCCAAATGAAAGCAATGCTGAGATTCTACCTCACTCCAGAAAGAATGGCTGCTATAAAGAAATCAACCAATAACAAATGCTGGCTTGGTGGTGGGAAAAGAGGAACACTGCTCCATTCTTGGTGAGAGCGTAGACTTTTGCAACCACTGTGGAAATCAGTATGGAGATACTGCAAACAACTAGGATTAGAGGTTTCATTTGACCCAGATATTCCTCTGCTGGGTATCTTCTCCAAAGAATTAAAAGGATCATACCACAGCGATATATGTGCACCCATGTTTATAATGGCACTGTTTGTAATAGCTAAGGTTTGGAAACAGTTCAAATGTCCATCAGCTGGTGACTGGATAAACAAGATGTGGGGATTTCAAAATATAAAATGGAGTACTACTCAGCCATAAAGAATGAGAAACTAGAGGCATTTATAGCTAAATGGATGCACATTGAGGCCATACTCAAGTGAAACCAATAGGGCACACATGTAAATAACGAGTAGTTTCTCTGGTGTGAGAAACTGCAAGTGTAAATGGGGATGAAAATGTATAATAGATAATGTGAAATAGGAAGAAAAGGTCCAAAGGGAAGGGGAAGTGGGAGGGGTAGAGGAAAGAAAAGAAGGGAAAGGAAAAAATATGAGAAAATCAAAAAAGGGAAACAAAATCTTTGTAAATAGGGATAGGTGGAGGGGTTGAAGGGAGGGCAGGGAATGGGGGAAAAAAATAAGAACCAAGATATATCATGTACAGGTACAAATTCCCAATGATGACTGTCATCATATTATATACCTAAAATGAACCACTAAACTTAACGAATAAAAATATTAAATTTCCAACTACGGATGGTATCAAAACATTAGATAAAAATACCTTCAAAGAGAAAGGGATAACTTATTATTGGATTCTACAAGTAATAACCTATTATTGGATTCTACAAGTAACTCTTGAAAAAAGTTTTTAGTGACTCTAAGCATTACATAAAAAGTTATATAACTTCTCACATTTTATGAATCAACTCAATAAAAATGTGCTTGTATAACTATGTGATTTCTATAACTATGATTCTGTCATATAAACAAAGAGTGACTGTTGAGTGAATGAATAAATGATCATTCACACTTTCTCAAGTTCTAATGGAGGCTGGGGATGTGGCCCCAGGGTAGAGGGCTTGCCCAGCGTGTGTAAGTCCCTGAGTTCAATCCTAACACCACAAATAAAGTGCTAGCATTTGATCATACCTCTTGCAGCTGAAAACAGAACAATTAATATAATATGGCATTGTTAAGGACTCAGAAATAAAAAACACTTCAGTCTAATTTTCATTGTATATTGGAAATAAAATTTGGACTCTAAATGCTGGTATTTATTATGATTAATGTCACAATTGTTTAAAACTTCCAATAAAATCCATAGCTGTAAATGTGCACTGGGGAAGAGTGTCTGTCCATTGTGTCGGTCATTTCAGTTGTCAGGAGAACAAAGCAATCAAATATTTTTTAAATAAAGAAAAGTTGAGTTAGTTAATAAATTAAGAGTGACGGTGAATGTGTTGTATCACCACTGATCAATACACAACACCACTGACTGTGCTAGCCTTCTTCCTTTCTTTCCTCAATTTCCACAATGCCAGAAACTCCTGGCTCTCTCCTATGCCTTTAACAAGTCATTTTCAGTAACTTCGGAGGATTTCTGCTTCTCTCCCCCACATTTTAAATGTTTGATTATAGAAGAACTTAGTCATAGGCATTCCTGTTCCCATTCTACCTTCTTCCATACACGATATTAACCACCTCCAGCCATTGAGTGAGAGTTATTTGCTTATAGTTTCTAAATGTGTGTCTTTCACCCTGACCTTTATGTTCTTCAAACACATATGCCTAACTTACCATTAGATATGCTGATGCTAATTATTTCTGGCATCCTGGGGCTTGGACACATGGGACCTTTCTAACCACAGAAGGATGGTCCCTCCCCAGGTTAGGCAATTCCTGAAGATAATAAACAACTCACTTCAGAGTATACAAACCAACCAAATGTGAGCAGACCCCCACCCCCCAGCACACCTTGCTTTGTACACTCCGAGTTTCTATTACCCTGCCTTAATCACCCGACGAGCAGGGACCAGACATCTAGGGCCAGCTCAGGCAGCCCAATTCACTTTGAAATTATGTCAGTGTTGACTCCCCAGTGCGCTTATCCTGCTGAGTCCACTGTTCCCCACAAAGAAAACCACCTGCTCAGCCCTGGTGCGTCAAATGTGCCCCACATCGGGCTGCATAACTTGTTTCTGGGAAACATGCACAAGCACGACAAAGGTCTCACTTCTTCATCACACTCATCAACACGCCCACACACCTTGTGGTGCCTGACCAAAATGCAGTAAGTCTCGGGTACCAACCAGACACGTGCCCAGCCGGGAAAATGGCCGGGACCAGACTCGGATGGGAATTCAACAAGCTCCCACAATAAAAAGTTCTCGAAATCACTTCAGTATCTCATTCTTAAAACTCATTATTCCTTCAGTGTTTCCCTCACAGCGAATGCTACCCCTACACACCAGAGTTGTTCCTGCCACAGATTTCTACCTGTCTCTCACTTCCCATATCAGCTCAGTCGGAAAACCTCACCACAAATCTTCCAAAACACACACACACACTTGTGTCTGTCGTTTATCGTTTCTTTTCTATCTCCATCTGCACTACCTCTCCTAAGCCCTGACAAACTTTGCCCCGGAACATTTCGGTAACCTTCTAACTTTCTTATCCATTACTGTTTGAATCAATTCAGCATATAGAAACTACTTCCACATAAGTAGTTTATACCCCTAAACATCTCTCCCTGACTTTTAGCTTTGTTAAATCTGTAACACATCGCCAAGACCTTGCAAGACATAGTTTCTCGTTTCCTTTCTAGCCTGGTCTCTGTGCCTCCCACACACCGGCTTCCTCATTTCATCCTTAACTAAAAGGATTCCGTTTCCAGTCACTCGAGCCTCTCCCCATCATCCTACTCAGTAATCCCTCCTTCTATTTCAGAGGGTAGCTAAATGTCATTTTCTCAGAGAAGACTTGCTAGGTTTGGTTCCTTGCCTCTTTAGTGTTCCATATCCTCTTCCCAGAGAAATGCATGCAAATGTATACAGATTTAGGCTGTCTCTTTAGCTAAACTCAATGTGCTTCATGGCAGTAAGAGCCACATGTGTCTGTTTTCTGTATTTTACCCTGTGTAGAGGCCAATAGATTTCTGTAATTTCTGCCTGTAGAGCCTTAATTAGAGGAGGCACTCTTGTTTTCAATGAAGTTTAAGGAAAAGACATAAGAAACAGAATATTACTGCTTCTGTTGTAAAAGATATTGGGTAAAAAAAAGTCCTATCTTTGTGAGCACTGATTTGCTTAGTGAAGTGCAGAGTATCTGCAGCTGTGTTGCTCAAAGCGTGGTCCTCGGCCAGCAGCAGGAGCAGCACTTGAAGCTGGTTGGAAAAGTAGGCTCCAGGGCCCAAGGCCCAACAGTGGTCTGGGGTCCAGCAAGCACAGAGAATGGAAGAGGTACAGACCGACTGCACCCTCGTGTTTACGCTATCAGTAGCTTAAAATAATGATTTCTATTTTCCATGATAATAACTACAATAGGGCAGATCACAGGAGAGAGAGAGAGAGAGAGAGAGAGAGAGAGAGAGAGAGAGAGAGAGCAGTCTTTGATTTCTGGCCCCAGTTTGATGCCCCTGATGAGGAAATGCACAGGGGCTGCATTCAGCTCCCCTCATGTTCAGGGCAGGTTTCCAGGCAGAAAGGTAAATAAGCAAACAAAACTCTTCAAAGTTCAATCAATACAGAAAGCAGATGGCAAATAGGGGCCCAGCTTAGCATTCAGTCTGTAAGCCCATTTTATATGACAATGTGTAATACAAGCATCCAGTTTGTAGCCCGTCATTTGTGTATACCTGCAAAACAGACATTTCTGGAAACCATCTCATTCCAGGACTGAGTTGCTGGGAGCAATTGCAGTTATTGAGAGTGATTTCTAATTACTTTGGCTTCCTTCCGGTAAATTACCAGAGAGAAGTCTAATTTGCCATATGGTTTGCTGATACACTAATATTCAAAAGCTGTCTGTAGGTGCAGTTAATCCACCGTCAGGTGCGTGTTTGTTCAGGCATAGTGGAGCAACCACTGATTAATATCGCAGATGAGAGTGGCTGATTTTATTAGCCACTAGGAATTCTACTGTGAATAATTTTATTTGCTTTGTGTGAACATTTATCCCAGAATGAGTATCACAGAAAATGTATTCTAAATACAACTCTCCTTGAAGTTCACACCAACACCGGTAATGGAAAGCAATAAAAGGCGTGGAGCTTTGTTCCGAGTTTGTAATCTGGGATTTGAGGGCCTGTTTTTTCCCACCACATTTCTCCTCCTGTTTTTATTAAACGCTGGGGTGTTTTCTGTCCTCCGTACCCAGAAAGACATCAATCCTCACCACGGGGCCGTGAGTCTAACTGGGCCGACAGCACAACTCAGACGTGGCTCTAATCACCGCTCCGCAGCCCTGTGACAGAATCCTTTCTCCGTTGTCACGAGCGGTCCACGGCTCGTTGATCATTGTCTCCACCTAGAGATCAGCGGGCACAGAGCGGCCGGGCCAGGCCCAGACTCTGGGCGCAGCTCTGAACGGGAACAAGAGTTTGAGCATAGACCCATCCCCACTTTCCCTTGCCCACTGGTTAGCTTCCCCTCACCATGGGCTCCTCCTTTCTTCCTCCCCAAGCAAGTCTATAATCCGGTCAAAATCGGACTTGAGCACTTTTCAGTGTGGAGAGCATTCTAAATGCATGCTCTGTTTCTCTAAAACTCTCTTCATTTTAAAAATTGAAAGCATTTCTTTTATATTTTTAGTGTGCTGTGAATTGTTGTTTGTAAGAAAGCAATTGCTTAATTTGGGGAAATTTGAGTAACTTCCTAATCCCCATGTATCTATATTTTACCCCGTTTTGCAAGTATCTGGCTATTACAATAATTCACTGAGCTCTTTGAAAAATATTCCCAATAATGGAAAGAGTTGTGGAGATTCGGTGTACATCTATCAGATACATTAGCTGTCACTATAAAGTAACAGGTATTATCTGAAGCATACAAAAAGGGCCTCCTCCAACACGTCCTACCTGTGCTTGTGCGATGTGTGATGTGTCTGCCACAGTGCTAGAAGCTGTGCAGTGAGATGCAGCCTCCCTCAAGCACCAGATCTGGAGTCACACAGGAATCAGAGGGAGTTGCGCGCATGCCTGACCGACACACACTTGGGCAAATGGTGTCCTCTCCAGAAGCCTCACTTCGCTCCGTACTGTGGGGAGCAGATCTCCCTTGTACAACTCGAGCTGGAATTAAATGCGAGAGCATTAGATAGACAGACAGACAGACACATACATGCATATGTACATACATACATAGAGATAGACGTGTATAACTGCTAGTGCATGCCTGCCTGGAAAAATAAATATTCCATAAAATGTATGTAGCTACTGATTATTTGTTTAGATATACTTTGAAAGAAAAATGAGTTTATATACTCATATCAAAACAGCCCAGTGCTCATTCTGGATTCCAGTAATGGCTCACTTGGTAATACACATACCAAAAAACAAAACAAAAACAAAAAACATTCCATCTGGAAGCAATAAGATCAGCCGCAGTTATAATACTGAGGCTCTGTGACCTGCAGAATGCCGTTTGTGTCTCAGTTGAATGATACATGGGTATATAAAGCAAATAACAACAAGTTTTATTGGGCTATTGCATGTACAAGTATTATTCCTGAAAGTAAAATAATGGTAAAAAATATTTGATTTTCAAATATCTTTTAATTTTTCCCATAAAAATAAGACAGTATATATTTAAAATCAGAATAAAGGTGAATAGGTTAAAAGACTAAAAACTGATAATTTTATAATTATTATTTGGAAAAAAGTTGACCACAGGTGATACCAAAAGCACATAGATGTAAGTGAAAGCCTCCTAGAGGATAAGCTGTTGAGAAATCTTGATGAGAGGTCTTCTGCCGCTGTCACAATTAATGGCATACAGAGCTGTAGTTTCCATTGTTTTCATTACTCTGTTGCATCCATTTCTCAAATGTGTATCTATTTTTCCCTCAATATTTGTATGCTAATAATCCTTTTCAAAGTCAATAAATGATGCTGTCACAAAAGGGTTATAAAAACAAATCATTATGTTAAGAAAGTAGAATTGTATAAATCCTTAAGACATGTTTTAACCTTCACAAAATGCAATTTTATGCTCTTACTGATCTCAAAATAAGAGAAATTACAAATTCAGTGCTTCTAAAAGATATATCAAGTTTTCTGCTTCCTATGGAGTATCTCTGTGGCTATTCAAAGACAGCACTGAGCCACTAATACTCACCACCCACAAAATATATCACTTTCCCCAGTCTGGGAATCCCTGAGAGGTACAAAGAAAACACGTAGTTGTGTGTGCGTAGAATGTTTGAGGGCTGGCTGCTGCATATAACAGCTCTGAGTGGCAGTGCTCAGAGCTTCATGCCACTGTCTTGGGAAGAGCTAGTGCTCAGGATGAGGAGAGCAGACCCATCACGTTCCCGTTTCCATTTTCAGTCCTCCTTGGAATAACTGATTTTACTTCCATGACATTTTTGCTTAAGACTCATTTCCTTTTATTACAGTACATTCTGTAATAAGGATTACTGATCAAAACAGTTCTACATGGTGCCCAAACTATGTCTTTACTAGAACCTTTCCCCATTATTTTTCAGGAGCGAATAAAGACAGTGCAACAGAGGAGAACAGATAAAATGCATGTATCTTCATTCTGGTTAAGATAAGGTTTTAAATGGAGTCCTTTATTTTAATATGAATAAGACAGTGTTGAGTTGTATTTAGAGAATGGTCTACATGTGGTCAGGGTTTGGCAGCAGTGGGAGCAAGTTATACAGCTGTCTGTAGGAGGAGACACTGACGTCACACTCTACCCACTGTGTGAGTGAAGAGGGCTGACTGAGGGCCATGCACAGTGTCCTGCCTGGCCAAGTGACCACCTTTAAAAGTGTTCAAGTCCATAAAACCTGCAACTTCTATTCACCGAGCTGAACAGTTTAATTTTGCTCAGGCTCCATAAGCATTAGCTATTACAATGCTGAAATAAAAGGTATACTTGCAAATTGTCACTGTTCCTACACTAAATTTCCTTCACCTGCCAGCGTTGATACATAAATAACCTTAAGATGAGGGTGTATAAAAGAAAATCTCTCTTTGTTGGCTTTCTTCCATGAGACATCAAAGGATCATCTCTTTCTTGGCTTTTGGTTTGGTTCCACTATTTTAGCAGCCTTAGTTTGATTATTGTCATCTCTGAAGAGAGGATTCTAGGAGATTCATCCCAACCTATTCACATGAATAGATATAGCCAAATTGCATAACTGATTAACTTTCCCTGATGACTGCATCTGCTAAGAAGATAGAAGATGATGACTGGCCTCTTCTGTCCAGGGCATTCGTGCCCTGTGGCAAAAGCCACAGGAGCTAAATTGTAATCAAACAGTTTCTGGAAGATTATGTAACCAGAATAAGAAGGTAATTGGTACAATTTGCATACTTGATGACATGACCCTGTGCCTGGAGGCAGCAGGGGCTGCACTTTGCACAGTGTCCAGCTCAGAGAGGCCAGTCTGTCGGCTTCCCTGTGTCCTGCGTCCCCTGGGTCTTGAATAAATGAACCAGCTGATGAGTCCTCTCCTCACACTGCTGCTCACCAGCCTCCTCATTCCTTGGCTTCAGTCTCGTCTCACTCTGTTCAGGGACCAATCTGTGCCTTCAAGCTTCATATTTTTACTCCCCAGTCAGTCTTGTTACATAATTTGAGAGTAAGGGGCTCTTCCACGTTCCTCCTGTCAAGTTCCTGGGAGAAAGTCCCTTACTTTTAGCAGAAACTTACTGAATAGACGCATAAAATCAGCAACTCTGTAAATGAATTTTAAAAGTGGTTAAATAATAAATTTGAACCACACCTCAAAATTAAATTAGTTCATTTCAATGTTTTATCTCCTAGAATAAAATAATACCATTTTAAAACTGAAGAAAACCTACTGAGAAAGAAAAATCCCTTAATAGTGGTCACTGTAATAACAAAATTGAAAAAGGAGGTAAAATTGGCTTTGTTGTTTCTTTATTAACTGCACACTCACAGAAATTAAAGGTAAAGCAAAGGTACATTATAGGTCAGTATGGAAAAATCTTTTAGATCTGCTGTTCTTCCTATCTTAAAATATATGCTTGTCTTAGACATTTGTGACTCTGATTCTAATTTTAATTTCTATGGTATTTTTAAATGTGGCACCCATGGAGGAAGCAACCACTTGATAAACACCATCATTACTAGGATTCTCTGAGAGAGAATTACAATGCCAGGTGTGTGAGTTTGCTATCCCTGCAGGGGGCACTGTTTCAGCTTCTGAGAAGGCATAGCAGAAAATGATATACCATGGAAGGAAAAGCTTATAGAAGGGACCAGAAGTAGTAAAACGAGACAGGTGTGACTTTCTCACATGCTAGGAGAGGCTAGCACAACCCCCTGGGGATGGTGCAGTGTATCGTGTGGTTTGTATGACCCCAGGGGGGAAAGTATTTTTGTTTCCAACAAGAAAAGTCCCAATTTCCATCTTTCCCAGGTGTAGGAGGTGTGAGATCTACAAGATGCCCCTTATTCTGCTCTGCGGCACCTCCTCTGTGTGTGTTGACTCCTCCCCCCACCACACACACCAGAAAAAACGTATCTCAGCACTGGCTGAAGACTCTGGCCTGTGTCTTCATTCTCTCCCCGGGCATTTCCGCTCAGATGTACTTCAGAACCGACTGTCTTGCCTGTGACAGAACCAGGCCTCTCTGTTGTCCTGTGTGCTCCTGCTTTTCCCATCATGTTCTTGACCTCAGTTAATAGTATCACCCTCAAAATCCTCTCAGTGCATTGCTCCCACAGCTCCTTTCCTCCTCTGTACCTCAGCTCTGCATCCAGCCACTCACCAAATCCAGTGGCATCCACATCACAGAGATACATTCTGCATCTTTACCTCTATTCTCTCATGGCTTTCGATGTACCACCAGCTTCTGGGACCTGAGCCCTTCCTAAGTGTCACCCTGGGTTAGTAGGTCCCTTCCACTGTCCCCTGTGACCTCATAAGTTTCAGATCTGATAGGGAGACTCCCCAGTAGGGAGAACTCACCTGGCTCACTGGAGTAGCCTGCTGGACTATACTGTTACAGGTGTCATTTTCCTTTCCCTAGGCAGATGGTGAGAGTATACTGCCAAGCCATCCTTGCAACCAGAGGTGGCCACATGACCTAGTGTGCACCAGTCACATGTGGGCAGGTGCCATCATTTCCATGCTGAGCTCCTGGCCGTCCACTGATCCTGCTGGGACTCCCTCAGAAGCTCCAGGTTAAGGAGGAAGCATCTGTCTCCTGGGATCTCTGCAGGTCAGGTCTAGCAGAGTCTACACACGTCGCAATGAGGAGTGTGCATTTTGCACCATATGTGACTGAGAAACCAACTTGTGTTTCCTAAGCTACTCTGGGGGTATCTCTCATAACCACTGCTGCTTTATCACAAAACTCAACCATCTTTCCCATATACATGTACACAGCCTCTCCTCCCCTTTTTCTGGGTACATCCTGTATCATCACGCCAAATCAAACTTTTGTTCCTGCGTTGCAGCATGTTCTCTCTCCTTACTTTAAAGTGCTGGGGAAATTACAAGTCATCCTTCAAAACTGAACTTAAGTAGTATTATTGTGATGATTTCCTGGTGTTCTGGGGATTCTGACAATACACGTTCCTCACCACTTGTCAGATAGACCATAACTGCATTATCATCCTCCGTAAAAATTCATGAAGGCAAAGACCATGTGATGAATTAATACATAGCCAGTGTCCTGTAGTTGTCATTTGGTAAATTTTGTTAAAGGTATGCATCAATGAGGTTCTAAATCTTGAAGTCTAAATGGAAGAAAAACACAACCACTAGTTACAGTTCTCTATAAAAACCATTCTTCATTTAAACAGGAGATTGAATGTTACATTTTCCAGAAAAGACTTTTGCAAATCTTCCCAGTATCCTAGAAAAGAGTTGTCTCTTATTCACTTATTGTTTGTTTTCTAGGGACAGCTGAGGCTGCAGCATATCTTCTTTGCCTGTTTCCACAATTTTTGAGTTTTGTAAACTACTGAGATTTACTTTTTAAAAGCTTTACCATGCACTGTTAGGCAGAAAGTTGAAGAAAGTAGGTCAGGTTTCTGACCTGCTAATCTTGCTTTAGTTCTATCTCCACACAAAGGCACCGGCAGGCATTTAAAATGTAGATATATGAACAGGAAGCTCAATTCCAATGGCAGACTCTTCCTCCTAGTCCCCATCTTTTCATTGTTCTCACAGCAGGATGATTTTGACAATGTGCTGTACACAAGAGAAATAGTTTAAAATGCTGCCACTGGCAAGATCATCATGTAAAAGTGTTTCATATAAAATGCATGACTCTGGGTCTAAGATACTTTAGTTTTCTTTCCCACTGAGCATCAACTAAATAATCACATAAAGCACAAGTTCTATTCAGAAGTTGTCATTCTTTTATTGTAAGTAATAGGGAATTTGTGGGACATGTAACATGATTAATCTTTATCTGGCCCTTTGGGTACTGTCCATGGTGCTAATCCATACAACCCTAACCTGCGGATTCTTGCAGGATACTGGGCGGGGGGTGGGGTCACGCATTCATTAATGTAACTTCTTGCTCATTGCCAAATATCTATACAGCAGCTCTGTAATTTTTTTTTTTTTTGGTATTGGGGATTGAACTCAGGACCTTGTGCTTGCAAGGCAGGCATGGTGCCACTGAGCTAAATCTCCAGCTCCCATATTATTTTTTTAAATTAAAAGACATTTTATTTACTGACAGAGTAAAAACCATAACTTCAGGCAGTGCAGAATGCACCAGTGAATCCAATTACAAAGAACTGGTGTCAATACACAATGTTTAAGCAATGCTACACTTGCTACACTTGTTTTTGGCAAAGTGCTGTATTGTTCACTCTGTATAAAACTGACCATCTATGAATCAGTCCGTATAAAAAATTTCTATAAAAACAGAAAAAATTTAGACAGTGGCTCAAGAAAACAAGCTGCCATTTATTCATAGATTGATGTAGAGTATATAATTGTAACCAAATGTCCCTTTTGAGTTTTTCAAGTTGATGTTAAAATGTGTCTCCAGAAACACATCAAGAAGGCACATAGTACAATCTACAATACTCTTCAGTCTCCGTAACTCATGCCCTGCCCTAGCAAACCAAATGTGTTCACAATTTTACTTGAGGAAAAACATAAAGCCACTTAAAAAATAACACAGTTATTAATTAAAGTCCCCGACTTCTGGGGGAGAATACAACCCAAAACCAGACAAAACCACTCATACACTCCAAGCCTGAAAACACATACCTCAAACTTCCCCAAGTACTGGTTTGATTTGTATACAAGTCCATCTAGAGAACAATACTAAATCTTCAGGCAAATGCAGAACAAAACTGGGCATTTAGCAATTATTAAAAAAATTTAAATGTCAAAATAAAAATTCACCAAGAAAAAATTCACAAAGATATACAAAACATCTATTTAAATTGGCTCCTTCTGAATTGTAACTTCTCCTCCTTCATAAAGGATATCATTGCAAATGAGAAAAGACACCCTTATCTGTTTGCTTTCCAGTACCGCTCTTTCTTCATCTAAACCACTTTAATTGGTGTCAAATTTTAAGTGAAATTGGTACATGGCAAGGGTGATACCATTGCTATTATGTAGGTTTTCTAAATAAAGTGTTTTATATAAAATTTTAAGCATTAAAATGAGTAGATAAGGATGCCATTTATAATATATCAGTGTGACTGATGGTAGTGAAACCATCCATGAGAGGCCCAACTCTTTAAAAATTTAACCAGTATTTGTGGGCCTCATAAAATAAAAAGATAACTGCAAGGTAACATTACCAATATATACTAGTATCTCCCTGTGCAAGGAGCAGTCATTTAACTGATTCTAAAACAAAAATACTTGGAAAAATTTCCCACTAACCTATTTAAATGTGAATATCTATCTTCTAGTTGGAGTCTTTCGTATTTTTGTTTCTGACTCAGAAAATGAAGGTAAGGAAGATACCCTTT